>NW_012148875.1:1104577-1105644 GCF_000956105.1 Propithecus coquereli | reverse complement strand
AGTTCTTAACCATTGTTTCCTCTGAAAATTCAAGATAATTGGAGGCATTAATTACCCATCCTGCATTATGAGTGTGGCCTCATTGTCTGGAGGCATCGTGTGAAGTGATGCTCATTAACACCGAGCTCAGTAGCACCATTTTATCTTCTTGCGGGTTTCAGATGACTCCAATGAAAGCAACCCAGATCCATTTTCTGCTGTTTTTGGATGGACAAGATGCCAAAACCATATGTCCTCAAAACCAACATCTGGACCTTGCTTATAATTTTAAGAGCTCTTATATTGTGAATAATTTTTAAAATGCTGACTTTTATTCTTAAAATGAAGTTAAGCTGAAAATTGCTAGGTTTCTAAGGAATTGATTTATCACTGCTCTTCCTTGAATGTCCGTGCTGTGGCATTTCATTTCTTCCTGCATCTGAGTTGATATTTTTGTTGTTCTGGTTTTCTGCTGGTATCTTTTGCTTGTTGCCTGGTTGTTGACTTTTTATAATCAAAAGTGGCATTTACTAAGGAATGCGAAATAATCGACACATTTATTCAAATGTCTCATGTACATACGTGATGATACTCGTTGCATCCTGTGAACAGGGTCAGTGCTAGGTGAGAGAGCAGAGGGATGCAAGCTGAGGAAAGTGACACGTGAGCCCTCTTACTGGATATGTTTACATATAAATAATTTTCTTACATGTGAAATCTCAAAAAGTTGAACTCATAGAAGTAGAAAGTAGAATGGTGGTTACCAGAGGCTGGGGGTGGAGGGTGGACGGGGAGAGGGGAGATGCTGATCAAAGGGTACAAAGTTTCAGTTAGACAGGAGGAGTAAGCTTTAGTGATCTACTGCACAGAATGGTGGCTTCTATAAATCAGGATGTATTGTATATTTCAAATTTGCTAAAAGAGTAGATTTTAAATGTTTTCACCACAAAAAGATAAGTATGTGAGGTGGTAGTTTTGTTAATTATTCTGATGTAATCATTCCACATTGTGAACATGTATCAAAACATCACGTTGTACCCCATAAATATATACAATTGTTATTTGTCAATTAAAAATAAAATTAAAAA
>NW_012148875.1:1100507-1103796 GCF_000956105.1 Propithecus coquereli | reverse complement strand
TATTTTTAGTTGTCCAGATAATTTCTTTCTATTTTTAGTAGAGACGGGGTCTCGCTCTTGCTAAAGCTGGTCTCAAACTCCTGACCTTGAACGACCCACCCGCCTCGGCCTCCCAGAGTGCTAGGATTACAGGCGTGAGCCACCGCGCCTGGCCTCAATGTTCATTTTTAATAGCATCTTGTGCTTGTTTCATGATTGCATTATTTTCTTTTACTTTTCTGAGGCTACTAATCATTTTTTTTTTAAAGGAGATCATTATCTTCCATCTAAGTAGCTTTTCCACAGTAACCTCCAAAGTGTCATCATCACCCTTTTGTGCTTGTTTTTTCTTTCTTTCATGTGAATGATTTTTCTCAGATGATTGGATTTCCTCAGTGCTCTGGTCATGTAAAAACCAGAAGATGAAGATGCCTGGAAGCCCTGAGCACGTGGATGGTCTTTCTGAGGTGGGCTCTGATGTGGGGTGGTCTGGTTGAACCATTGCTCTGGGGAAACCTTGACGTCAGTAACTTTTGTTTCTCCTCTTGGGCAGATACAAGTCCTCAGAGAAGAGCCTCCAGTCTTCTGCTGAGGGCAAAGGCCTGGCTGGTTGATCACCTGGGACTAAGGGGGAGAAGATTGCTGGGGTGGGGGGTCCTGGCATCCAGGATGCAGAGTTCCACTTAATCTTCCTCTTTTCAACATTGCCCACTCTACCCTCTTGATGGCATCTTGAAAATTTCCATTTGATCTTCTCAAAAGACTAACTCATTTTCCTGCTAGAGTGGGGATCTGGAATTCTGCTTTTAAATAGGCTTCCAGACGTTCCTCCACCTTCACTCCACTTCCAGAGGGTTACAATTCCCTACTGGGCCTTTAGGGATCATGTGGTTCAAATCAAATTGGTTATTGGCTTTTCTTACTGCTAGTTGAGGAGTCGTCTTTTTTTTGACCACCAGGGCAGTTACCACATGTCTTTCTGCCTTTCTGCTCTTGTTTCTTTTCCCCTTCTCCCCATCCTTGCTGGTCTAGGCCCTAAAAATTTCCTTTCTTGACATTTTAGTGGACTTTCGTAAGGGAGTGAAACTAGGTGTGGAAGTCCTGTCTCCTTCCTAAGGCAGTTTCGTAGTCTTGAAGGAAGGCAGCTACGTCTTCCCCGACTCAGGAAGGTGCCTCCCTCTTGGAGGATGCGGGGTTCATCTGAGGATGTGGTGGTGTGTGGGCCGATGAGGAATCGGGCTTTTATGTATGGCCGTGTAGTTCCTCTGAAGCTCATTCTACTCTCTGGGGACAAGACAAAGGACCCCACAACAGGGCCATGCCCTGAACCTTCGTACTACTGCCTTCTCTTTTTCTCATACACCATCCTCCATTTCTGTGACCCCAATGCAACTCTACTTAGTCCCCATCTCAGATAACCGGGTTGAGTCCATGCCTCCCTTGGGTCCCTGGGACCCATTTCCTGAAGGGCCCCATCCTATGTTCTAGTCTTCCAATGCCCCTCCAAACGATGAGTCAGCTACTTAGCGAGATGTATTTAAGACACTAGTAACTTCTTAGTGCATTTATACCATAAAACCTTTTTGCTTTCAAGCAGTAACTTTCTTATTCCAGGTGGATCAAGGAGTGATAAAAGTGAGATATTCCAGCAGCATTTTTGACTGGGAGATCTCTTTCTAGTATCTTTGTTTACATAAAGCTGCCCAAGGGACAACATCTTTGTGGCTTTGTTCTCCTTTGGGAACTAACCTGGCTAATTTTATTGGGCGTGAAGCAAGATAAGCCTTAGGAGTACAGAATGCTGTAGCCAAAAGTTGCTGTCTCGAAACTTTGTTTCTGCAGGGTTTCAATGTACTGATATTCCAATCTTGCAGAAATCAACTGGATTTCATGGGATGTGAAGTCAAATGCAAGACAGCCTGTTGGAATCATTTCATGAATTCAAAGCATTCAGAGAAAAAGTGTTTGCTCAGCCACGGTGATTGAGAAATTGAAGGCAGCTAGAGTTATATGTCTTGCTTGGTTATGTGCTGCTCTGCTGCCAGTTTGGAATAAAAGGTGAACTTTGTTGATGAAAGCCGCTGTGGCAAGTGGAAACATCGATTGTGGATTGCTGCCGGGTGGAGCGTTATTTACTTATCCGGAAATAGAAGCATCCTCGCCGCTGTGGGCTGGGGAGATAGCATCAATCCTTTCTATTGCAACAGAGCACAGTTGCCTTCTTTTTTTAATTTCAAAAGAGTAAATATTTAAATAGGTAATATAGAAAAGTTATTGCCATTTTTCCTCCATAGGTCACGGTTGGGAGTTATAAGAGAGTGAGGCAGAATTCACACGTGGAGAAAGAATCTTGTAGAGATTACATGTAATCCCAATAAAGTACGGGCATTAGACTTCTTGGTTTCCAATTGGCCAAACTGAGCAAATTTTTCTCTGAAAAGCTACTTTAAGATAAAAAATATGAATTTTCTTAAGCCTTGTGATTAGAGTGTAATACGTATTTATGGTCCCCCCAGGCGCCACCCAATAAAAATGGTTAAAACCTGTAGTCCTTTTAGTAGTTCACAGTTTTATTGCCAAAGTTATTTTGTAGATTTTATGCTTAAAGCAAGGTCAGTGTATTGCACTGTATAAATTATTCTAAGTAATTGCTCAGTTATTTTATAGCTTAGTCACAGGATTTTTTCATTATTAAACGTAGCCTTTCCTTTAAAGTTAGGATGAGGAGGGCACGATAAATCACAGGGTGGCTTGCCATTGGGGTTTCGGCTTTACCTGTGATAAGGGTTTAATAACAGCCTGGCCCAGACACCAGTTCCCTCTCAATTACCTTTCCACATGGGCATTAGTTCACACTGTTTATTAAAAACTCCCCTTGTAGTTTTTAAATGGAGTGTTTCAGATTAATAGCCCCCATGGAGTTTAACTTCATTGCACTTCATTAAAGCTAGATTGTACAAAAGGTTACTTCAATTAAATCCAGAATGCGACCTTAAATCTGTATAGATTTTTTTCAGAAAATGTGATAAAATTGCTCTACCAATCCTTTAAGATTAACAAGGCAACATCCATTTCAGTAACCAAAGCGCAAAAACTTGTGTGCCTGTTCTGAATTTTCCTATGGCGATATATTTGGATTTTACAAAATTAGAAGCCAATCCACAGAAAGAGCCTGGAGTTATAATAGATCGAGTTACTACTGGAGAGCAAAGCCACCAAGTGAAGCCAGGGAGTTTGTGAAACCTTTTATTCCACCGTGAGTGGCTGCTGCAAGTTTATTACTTTAGAAAAAGATATTTTGTTTCCTATA
>NW_012148875.1:1098898-1100457 GCF_000956105.1 Propithecus coquereli | reverse complement strand
GTGCCCAGGAACTGTGGTCAGACATGGTGGGGGATGTGAGGGGAGCTGCCAGGACCAGGCTCGGCGTAGGGATTTGGTCAGACAGAGGGCAGGACAGGTCGCTGAGAACTGTAGTTCTTGGCATGTTAGGTTGGTCAGAGGGTTTCAGTGAGTGAGGACAGCTAGCAGGAGGAAGGCCAGGGAGCGCTGAGGCAGGCCCTGGCCTCTGCGGCTGAGGCAGCTCCAGGTCTCTGCTCTCTGTGTCCTGCCATTTTTATTTGAGCTAATTTGATTTTTTTTTTTTAAACCAAGTCTCCCTCCCTTACTTCTTCCCTCCTTCTCTCTCTGCCTTCCATTCCTTCCTCCCTCTCTTCCTCCCTCCCTCTCATTTTTATTTTTCAACAAAGTGTGTGTACACAGTTTGAAGAAGTAAATAATTCCATAAGGTCTGTTATGAAAAATAATAACCCGCTACCCCTCTCCTCCTATTACCTCTCTCCCAGAGGCAACAGCTTGAAACTTTACTCCCCCCACTCTTTTTTTTAGTATTTGCCACTATATTTAAAAACAGAACGCTTTTATTGCTGCTTCTCAAATTTTCGATTTCAGGCATTATTTATGGGAGTGAAGGGCTTTTCCCTCTTTCTCCCTCCCAGGTCCACCCCTGACAAGCACCCTCCGCACTGCACCATTCTTCTGGTTAGATCGATATCCACGGTTCTCGTTTACTGTGATGTATGTAACTGCCGTTCAGTGCTGAGCCTGTGGCAAGTTATGATTGTTTTTCTTCCCCTATATGACTTTTTGTGTTTTCTAGATTAATAACTGTTTTTTCATGTATTTACTTCCCTATGTTTTTTATCACTAATTTAACCCCAAACTTGCTGCTAGTTGTCCACATCTCCTTTCTAGAAGTTCCCACACATTGGGTGTTCTGAGGCTTTCATCTTGGGAAATCTTTTCTAGAACCTTCAGGCCTGACCCAAGGTGGGATCTTCCCTCTCAGGTCCCATGCTGGCCTGTGTTACCCTGGAGCTCGTTCGCCATCACTAGGGAGTCCCTTCCTCACTCTGTTTGCTGTATCTCAGTTTCCCTCTTATTTCAACCACTTCCTTATTTGTAGATGTGCGTCCTCCAGCAGCCTCAGGTAAAGAATGTGGGGTGGAATCCCATCAGTGAGGAGGAGGTAGAGGGCAAGCTCAAGCTAGAAACCTCAAAGCGTGTGTAATAAAGGGACAGTTGACAAAGGCATGGGAGGCTGCAGAACCCTGGGGCCAGTGAGAGCAAGGATCTTTTTTTATATCTAGATTTGCTGGGGCAAGAGGAGGGAGCAGTTACTGGAACCTGGAGACAGAAAAGACATTTGAGGGATGCAGTCAAACCACGCCTGACCTGACCTTGCAGAGATTTTCTCTTTTTCCTCTCTCTGGAACTATTGTTAGTCAGTCAGTGGTCATCCTGGGCTGATGATCTTTTCTGCTTTATTTTGCATCTTTTAGACCTTTGCCCTATGTGAGGTTTTTTTTGGTCTTATTTCCCAACCTTCCATAGGTAATTTTTGCTATCATATCTTAAATTTT
>NW_012148875.1:1093088-1094181 GCF_000956105.1 Propithecus coquereli | reverse complement strand
ATTAAATGATTATCACCAATTAACAGCCTAGTTTATTAAACTAGCATGTTACATATTTGGACCCTCAGGGGATAATCAGAGAATGAATAATTTTGATAGAAAGAAATTGACACCTTGAGAACATATGGCACTACAGATAGGTCAGTCACACCTTTGTGAACTAAAATAAAATCTTAAGGCTTCCCCCCAATGGCTGATTGAATGGACCCCTCCTGGCCAAGGGGATATCCTAAAACTAAATTGCCTGCCACAAGGAGGGAGGTCTCACATGCCTCATCATGCCCCCCTCCCTTCTTGCAGACATCCTTTGTAACTCACGGATAGGCCTAAGGTTATGCAAGACAAACCGGCAGGTCCTCAATTTACACAATAGCTATATGTCTGGTATCTTGTCTCTGATTAACAGACCTCGTTATTTTAAAACATTCCAAGCCTTTAGACAAAGCTTCATGTCTTTAACCAATTACAAGTCAAAGAATCTTTAAACCCACCTATAACCTGTAAGTCCCTGCTTCAAGTTGGTTCACCTTTTTGGGCCAAACCAATGTTTGCCTTCCATGTATTGATTTATGCCTTTACCTGTAAGCCCTGTTTCTCCCTGAAACGTATAAAAACAAACTGTTACCCGACCATGGCTAGTCCACTTGCTCAAGTCTTCTTAGGCGTGGCTCTGGGTCATGGTCTTCAAATTTGACTCAGAATAAAACTCTTTAAATTATTTTACCGAGTTTGGCTTCTTTTCTGTTGACACCTTGGTGGTGTAGTAGGGTGAGGAGTTCTGAGCAGCTAGAAGGGAGGACGAGGACCTTGGGCACCAGGTGTTTGAAGAGCTAAAGTAATGGATAGGAGTAAGTGAGCCAGAGGAAAATCTTACCTACTTTAGCACTTGGGATTGGGTTGTCCGTACGTACTGTAGTTACCTATTATCCAAGTGTGATCTGGAGAACGCTGCAAATTTCTAAGACCCCTTCAGTGGAGCCAAGGAGTCAAAACTATGTTGACAATAATATCTAAACTGTATTTGCCCTTTTGCTGTGTCATGATTTTACAATGACACCTCTACAGTCTGAGCTGAGGAAAAGGGAGGATCCAC
>NW_012148875.1:1087932-1091748 GCF_000956105.1 Propithecus coquereli | reverse complement strand
TAACTCGGCAACTGGATTTTTACAAAACACCTCTTCATTGGCCTTTTGCCCTATAGTTATTCCCATCTCTTGTGCATTACTGCCAGATTAATAATCTCTCTAAACCCATTAAATCGTAACAGTCTTTGTTTAAAACTTTCAGTTACCTTTTCGATCTACTAAATTACCTTCAAGCACTTTCTCTTGGCATTTAAGGTCCTCCAGAGTTTGGTCTCACCTGCCTTTCTGGTTCCATGTCTTTGACTCTCCTACAAAAGCCAAGCTTGTCTAATCTCTGACACTTGAGCATGCCGAGCTCATTTTTATCCCCATTTACTTACCAATCGCATACCTTTGCCCGTGCCATGAATCTCCTTTTAACGAAATATTCACTCCTCCTAGCAGTCAAGCTCAGGTGAGGTGGAGGGAAGAGTTGTCCCAGAGGGATTAGTAGGCCCTGAGATTCCAGACTCCAAGTGTTGGCTGTTTTTCCTGAGTTTTCCCAGGATGGTGTCACCTTGGTGGGTTTAGCATGTAGCCCTCGGTCTGGTAGGTTCAGAAATCTAATTCTGCCACCAAATCATCTTCAGTAGTGGGCTCATAGAAGCCAAGCTCACAAGACTAATTTTAAATCACAAATATTTCAGTGTGAACTATAATGCTTCCATTGATAAAAATTCTCATTTGAACATCAGCTTGTAGACAGAACTACCTTAAAAGTCTAAAACCTTCTAGATGATCTCTCAGCAAAGATGGGAGTAAGGAAGTTACTAAGTCAGATATTTTCATCTCCGTAATACAGATGGTCTTGGCTAAGACACCCATTGCACTGAAACCCTTCAGTGAAAGTTCTCTGTTTGGCATTATTCCTAATGTTTGCATTTCTGACTTTATTTTAGCTTTTGACTAAAGTTATATCTTGATTTCATGGTCTAATTATTGGAAAGTGTTCTTAATTTTCTTGCCTCCACGTACCTGAAAGAATATTTTATTATTTTACTGGTGATACTTATTATTTGATCTTTCCAACAACTCTAAATTAGGCAGACAGGGCAAATGAGTATCACCTCCAGTTTATAAATGAGGAAACTGAGGCTTTATCTGAATTCACACCCAGTAATTTGATAAAACAGCTCTCAGATTAAGATCTTTATACTATTACAGGACCACCTGATGGGAAGACCACTTCTTCGTGTCGATTAGAACACCTAGCCAAGTGCTGGACTCGTTGTAGGTACTTAGTATTTATTTCTTTTAAAAATGAATGAGGATACCTCTATGAAAACAAAGTGGAACAAATGATTAGTTTCATGAGGCAATGTTAATTGTGAACACCTAAGATTCAGGCTTTTCATTCTTCACTGTTACTTGTCAAGCTACTAAACTAATTTCAGTTTTATGATTTGGAAAATGAGCATGATAATTCTTCTTGATGTGAATTAGTCAGAATGTGATTGGACCATGAAGATTCAAGATTTGTTATTGGAGTGGTCATGAGTCATCGTCATATGGATGAGAGTTTAAGAAGGTATTAGGCAAGAAGGGTAGGGTCACTCTCAAGCCTTTCAAGGTCATAGAGTTATAATGGAGGTCAGACCCCTGGAGAGATCCCTGACCCACAGCAGCTGTAATTGTGAGAAAACTTTCTTCCAGATTATCATCTTTTATTTATATTTGGGCCTCCCTGAGCGACCTCTGTCCCAGATGAAATTCTTTGACTTAGTCATTGAAGATCTCTGAGTTTGTGGGAAGATTGTGTCAGTGAATTGCTCAGTTGCAAACAACAAATGAACTCTGGCTAATTTAAGTAGGAAATTCAGAAGAAGTAATATTCATTAGAAGTATAATTAGAAGAGTCAATTTCAAGTCCAGAGAACCATATTCAGAAAATATATGGAAATCAAGAGGTGCTGGGCAGCTAAGAACACAGCCGTTAGCAATGCTGCTGATGAACAGTTGCTGCCCTGATACTGCTGTGTTTTTAACTCTACTGTTGCAATGACTTTACATAATCTCTACCTTCCTCAGAGCTTGCAGCGCTTTCTTAAGATCCTAGACCTGGACCTCTGACCAAGCCCAGGTCATGTGCCTCTGCCCTAGCTTCCCAGGAGCAAAGGGGTCAGAGGTCAGCTCTCCATTTGGATTCTATAATGTTCTAAATTAGTGGTCCCCAACATTTTTGGCACCAGCGACCAGTTTCATGGAAGAAAATTTTTCCACGGATGAGGGTAGGGGGGAGAATGGTTTTGGGATGATTCAAGCACATTACATTTATTGCGCAGTCAAACCTCTCTGCTAATAGTAATCTATACTTGTAGCCACTCCCCAGTGCTAGCATCACCGCCTCAGCTCCACCTCAGATCATCAGGCATTCTGATGCCTGGTCCTTAGATTCTCATAAGCACCACGCAACCTAGATCTCTCGCATGTGCAGTTTATAGTTGGGTTCTCGTTCCTTTAAGAATCTAATGCCACTGATGATCTGACAGGAGGCGGAGCTCAGGCAGTGATATGAGTGATGGGGGGCAGCTGTGAATACAGATGAAGCTTCGCTCACTAGCTCACGGCTCACCTCCTGCTGCTCAGCCCAGTTCCTCACAGGCCGCCGACCGGTACCAGTTGGCAGCCCTGGGGTTGGGGACCACGGTTGTAAATGGCAAAGGTGGGCACAGTTGTTTTTTTCTTTAATTATTAACCTTTGCTCTGACCTTCAGGATTTCCTCTCTTTGAAAAGCTGGGTGGGCTTCTGGGCTGGCCTGGGCCTTTGTCTCTGTCTCTGACTCTCTCCAACTACTCACTAGGCCATAAAAGTTGTAGCTGAAGTTCACTGAGTTTGGCAGATGCCCAGTGGTGACAAATTGGTTTGAATGCTCTGTTTACCTTTGCAGGTTTCTGGCTTGACTTAGATTTATAATTCTTAGTATTTCTTACTTTCTTGCCAGCTCATCAATGTATTTTTGAAAGATTTTAAAATCTTGCGTACAATATTTCCCCTGTTTTCAAACTGCCTATCTAGATAATCATACATGCAGAAACAGGAGTTAGGACTGGTTCTTTGTAATTACCTCATTAAAAGAATATAAGTATGCATTTTGAGATAGTGAAGAAAATGATTCCTGGGAAAATGGGGAAGGAATATATTCAAATAAACATGCCTAGATGATGAATCAACATGGCCAAAGTGCTATTAATCAGTGCTCAGCAGACAGAGCCTAATATAAACATTATGACATAATTTATTTGGATTATTTATTGTGAGCCTGGTATTTCTTCAATTTAATAGTAGAATAATATCCCAAGCACACACAGACTAGTGAAATAAAAGAACCAGATGGTCAAAATCTGAATATAACAACTGTATCAAACCAATGTTACGCACTGGAGTTTAGTGCCTTTTATAAGATCATCTTCCATCTGAATTCTGAGCATATATTTGGGCTCTGCAGCTCAAGAAAACTCCCACAGGTGGATCTGTGTGGTGAGGGCCGTGCTGAAGTCAAGATGGAAGCCCCAAAATTCACTTTTCTTAATGACAGCTAGAAGATCAATGGATAGAAATTGTTTCTATTCCTATAAGTGGTAGGATTACATTTTGCACTTCTCACTGTTAAAAAAAATCTAGTTAACAGAGTGTATTGATGAGGAAAAACATAATTCAGCATTCGGTCAAATTAGGGGTTTTGGAGGAACCCTTAACTTAATTTCCATCTCTGTAGTTCTTCCATCTAATGTGTCAATGTGTACACACTCCATCATGGAAGCCTGAGCCAGCCACGCAAACACCCCATGCCTCTCTTTCTCTTGTACACCATTTTAGAATCCTGTTGTAAGACTATT
>NW_012148875.1:1081834-1087882 GCF_000956105.1 Propithecus coquereli | reverse complement strand
TCAAAAAATAAAAACTTTTTGAGGTCCTTAATACTTTTTGAGTCCAATAGGGTTCTGAGCTCAAAATGTTTGGGGGCCACTTCTCTAGGTGGTGAATAGTCCTTCCACATCGTAGTTTGTCGTGTGTTTGAGGATTTCTGATGTGGAATTCTAGCATTAAGAACATTGAAGTCCTGGGAATATCTCCAAAAGTACACCTCCAGATGTGATTGGGAAGAAAAGTTTTACTAAAACAGCTTTCTTTCATGGAACAGAGCAAATATTAAGGAAGATGTTGGTGCTGGGTGTGCAGTAGGCAATGACTAAGAAATATGAGAGAATTAAAAGGAAGGAATTTGAGGGCGATAAAAACAAGCTTAATCTAAATCATCACTTTCCTTTGGTGTAGTAATTGAAAATTTTGCCACTGGAAAGATTATAAGATATTAATTTGTGTCAGACTTCATTCAAATTGAGAAGGAATGTTTTGAACTATGATGTCTCAAATTAGCAAGTTGTGACCTGATGGTTGAGAATGGAAATGATTGAGATTTCTTGGATTGGGATGAGCATGGAGGAGGGACATGCAGAGCGACATGAGTCACAAAGTGGACAGTTAGAATTCAGTGGTGCTATGGAGATAATTTTCCCATGTGATTTGCTGCCCCATTCAAGTGTGACTAGAAGATGATTGGCTCCACTTTTAGGCAGGAATCAAGTGAAAAATCTCACTGAAGGACTTTGCCTTGGTGGAGATATCCTGGGCCCATGAGCAGAAACTGGGACCGAGTAATTTAAATCGACTTCCGTCAGAGGCACAGGCTGGAGACGAGGAGGAGAAATAGCTCTGCATGTGAAGGGAGGCATTCTTCCCATGGGAAAAGAGGGGTACTGGGCGGGGAAAAAACAAACAATTGCAGTCAAGTTCTAAGTAACTCGGCAACTGGATTTTTACAAAACACCTCTTCATTGGCCTTTTGCCCTATAGTTATTCCCATCTCTTGTGCATTACTGCCAGATTAATAATCTCTCTAAACCCATTAAATCGTAACAGTCTTTGTTTAAAACTTTCAGTTACCTTTTCGATCTACTAAACTACCTTCAAGCACTTTCTCTTGGCATTTAAGGTCCTCCAGAGTTTGGTCTCACCTGCCTTTCTGGTTCCATGTCTTTGACTCTCCTACAAAAGCCAAGCTTGTCTAATCTCTGACACTTGAGCATGCCGAGCTCATTTTTATCCCCATTTACTTACCAATCGCATACCTTTGCCCGTGCCATGAATCTCCTTTTAACGAAATATTCACTCCTCCTAGCAGTCAAGCTCAGGTGAGGTGGAGGGAAGAGTTGTCCCAGAGGGATTAGTAGGCCCTGAGATTCCAGACTCCAAGTGTTGGCTGTTTTTCCTGAGTTTTCCCAGGATGGTGTCACCTTGGTGGGTTTAGCATGTAGCCCTCGGTCTGGTAGGTTCAGAAATCTAATTCTGCCACCAAATCATCTTCAGTAGTGGGCTCATAGAAGCCAAGCTCACAAGACTAATTTTAAATCACAAATATTTCAGTGTGAACTATAATGCTTCCATTGATAAAAATTCTCATTTGAACATCAGCTTGTAGACAGAACTACCTTAAAAGTCTAAAACCTTCTAGATGATCTCTCAGCAAAGATGGGAGTAAGGAAGTTACTAAGTCAGATATTTTCATCTCCGTAATACAGATGGTCTTGGCTAAGACACCCATTGCACTGAAACCCTTCAGTGAAAGTTCTCTGTTTGGCATTATTCCTAATGTTTGCATTTCTGACTTTATTTTAGCTTTTGACTAAAGTTATATCTTGATTTCATGGTCTAATTATTGGAAAGTGTTCTTAATTTTCTTGCCTCCACGTACCTGAAAGAATATTTTATTATTTTACTGGTGATACTTATTATTTGATCTTTCCAACAACTCTAAATTAGGCAGACAGGGCAAATGAGTATCACCTCCAGTTTATAAATGAGGAAACTGAGGCTTTATCTGAATTCACACCCAGTAATTTGATAAAACAGCTCTCAGATTAAGATCTTTATACTATTACAGGACCACCTGATGGGAAGACCACTTCTTCGTGTCGATTAGAACACCTAGCCAAGTGCTGGACTCGTTGTAGGTACTTAGTATTTATTTCTTTTAAAAATGAATGAGGATACCTCTATGAAAACAAAGTGGAACAAATGATTAGTTTCATGAGGCAATGTTAATTGTGAACACCTAAGATTCAGGCTTTTCATTCTTCACTGTTACTTGTCAAGCTACTAAACTAATTTCAGTTTTATGATTTGGAAAATGAGCATGATAATTCTTCTTGATGTGAATTAGTCAGAATGTGATTGGACCATGAAGATTCAAGATTTGTTATTGGAGTGGTCATGAGTCATCGTCATATGGATGAGAGTTTAAGAAGGTATTAGGCAAGAAGGGTAGGGTCACTCTCAAGCCTTTCAAGGTCATAGAGTTATAATGGAGGTCAGACCCCTGGAGAGATCCCTGACCCACAGCAGCTGTAATTGTGAGAAAACTTTCTTCCAGATTATCATCTTTTATTTATATTTGGGCCTCCCTGAGCGACCTCTGTCCCAGATGAAATTTTTTGACTTAGTCATTGAAGATCTCTGAGTTTGTGGGAAGATTGTGTCAGTGAATTGCTCAGTTGCAAACAACAAATGAACTCTGGCTAATTTAAGTAGGAAATTCAGAAGAAGTAATATTCATTAGAAGTATAATTAGAAGAGTCAATTTCAAGTCCAGAGAACCATATTCAGAAAATATATGGAAATCAAGAGGTGCTGGGCAGCTAAGAACACAGCCGTTAGCAATGCTGCTGATGAACAGTTGCTACCCTGATACTGCTGTGTTTTTAACTCTACTGTTGCAATGACTTTACATAATCTCTACCTTCCTCAGAGCTTGCAGCGCTTTCTTAAGATCCTAGACCTGGACCTCTGACCAAGCCCAGGTCATGTGCCTCCGCCCTAGCTTCCCAGGAGCAAAGGGGTCAGAGGTCAGCTCTCCATTTGGATTCTATAATGTTCTAAATTAGTGGTCCCCAACATTTTTGGCACCAGGGACCAGTTTCATGGAAGAAAATTTTTCCACGGATGAGGGTAGGGGGGAGAATGGTTTTGGGATGATTCAAGCACATTACATTTATTGCGCAGTCAAACCTCTCTGCTAATAGTAATCTATACTTGCAGCCACTCCCCAGCGCTAGCATCACTGCCTCAGCTCCACCTCAGATCATCAGGCATTAGATTCTCATAAGCACCACGCAACCTAGATCTCTCGCATGTGCAGTTTATAGTTGGGTTCTCGTTCCTTTAAGAATCTAATGCCACTGATGATCTGACAGGAGGCGGAGCTCAGGCAGTGATATGAGTGATGGGGGGCAGCTGTGAATACAGATGAAGCTTCGCTTACTAGCCCACGGCTCACCTCCTGCTGCTCAGCCCAGTTCTTCACAGGCCGCCGACCGGTACCAGTTGGCAGCCCTGGGGTTGGGGACCACGGTTGTAAATGGCAAAGGTGGGCACAGTTGTTTTTTTCTTTAATTATTAACCTTTGCTCTGACCTTCAGGATTTCCTCTCTTTGAAAAGCTGGGTGGGCTTCTGGGCTGGCCTGGGCCTTTGTCTCTGTCTCTGACTCTCTCCAACTACCCACTAGGCCATAAAAGTTGTAGCTGAAGTTCACTGAGTTTGGCAGATGCCCAGTGGTGACAAATTGGTTTGAATGCTCTGTTTACCTTTGCAGGTTTCTGGCTTGACTTAGATTTATAATTATTAGTATTTCTTACTTTCTTGCCAGCTCATCAATGTATTTTTGAAAGATTTTAAAATCTTGCATACAATATTTCCCCTTGTTTTCAAACTGCCTATCTAGATAATCATACATGCAGAAACAGGAGTTAGGACTGGTTCTTTGTAATTACCTCATTAAAAGAATAAAAGTATGCATTTTGAGATAGTGAAGAAAATGATTCCTGGGAAAATGGGGAAGGAATATATTCAAATAAACATGCCTAGATGATGAATCAACATGGCCAAAGTGCTATTAATCAGTGCTCAGCAGACAGAGCCTAATATAAACATTATGACATAATTTATTTGGATTATTTATTGTGAGCCTGGTATTTCTTCAATTTAATAGTAGAATAATATCCCAAGCACACACAGACTGGTGAAATAAAAGAACCAGATGGTCAAAATCTGAATATAACAACTGTATCAAACCAATGTTATGCACTGGAGTTTAGTGCCTTTTATAAGATCATCTTCCATCTGAATTCTGAGCATATTTTTGGGCTCTGCAGCTCAAGAAAACTCCCACAGGTGGATCTGTGTGGTGAGGCCATGCTGAAGTCAAGATAGAGGCCCCAAAATTCACTTTTCTTAATGACAGCTAGAAGATCAATGGATAGAAATTGTTTCTATTCCTATAAGTGGTAGGATTACATTTTGCACTTCTCACTGTTAAAAAAAATCTAGTTAACAGAGTGTATTGATGAGGAAAAACATAATTCAGCATTCGGTCAAATTAGGGGTTTTGGAGGAACCCTTAACTTAATTTCCGTCTCTGCAGTTCTTCCATCTAATGTGTCAATGTGTACACACTCCATCATGGAAGCCTGAGCCAGCCACGCAAACACCCCATGCCTCTCTTTCTCTTGTACACCATTTTAGAATCCTGTTGTAAGACTATTAAAATGCGTATCAAACTTTCAGGTATTATGTATAATACGTTGATGCTAATTGGTGCAATAAATTGATATAGATTTTTCAAAATTCTGCCATTTTCACTATGGGATCAACTTGAATGGCATAGAAAATGCAATGTTAAATTGGACTGTTGAAACTGCCAAAGGTCACATAAATACCTTTTCCCCTGTAATGTGTGCAATAATGTTTCATTTAACCAGCAATATTGTGGACCTAGATATTTCATATAAATGACTTTTACAGGTAATTGAAGGTACCTTTAGAGAATTTTAACATTTTAAAATTTTAGCTTGTTAGGATGGAAAGCATTAAAAAGTGCATTGCCCACCCTCTGAATTTAGAAATAAGAGCACAGAAAAATCGAGACTAATCAAATCCATGGTTTCACCACACAGATTTTCCTTCTTTCTAAATAGAGGATATTGAGCACAATTTACATTATAAAATAACCCTGCGTTATTATTGTAAACATCATTATTATACCATGCGGTGTGATGAAATATACGTAGAGAAGTTTGTGGAGTATGAGGATGGTTCAAAATTTTATTTACCTGGTTGTAGAAAATATGGAAAGCATGGAGAAGAAAACAAAAATGACAGTGAGCTCCCCAGCAGAAGTAATCATGGTTCACATTTTGGCATTATTACTATTTCTTAATAAAATTAATATGTTACTGTACATACACTTTTTAGTCCTTTCCTATCTTATTAATGTATTACATGTGTTTTCTCATAGCCTTAAATATTCTTACTTACTTACTTTCTCATGGCCACGTGATATTATATTGGATGGTAGCACCATTATTTTCCTGGCCAGTCTCCCATGGGTGAACATTTTGAATTTGCCAATGTTTAGTTATCGTAAGCAATGCTGTAGTGAACACTTTTGTACATAAGCCTTGTGGACATCTTATTAATTCATTGATTTAAGAAGAAGTTATGAAGCAGTTGCAATGTGTTGGGCACTTTTTGTAGGTGCTTGGAATACAAATAATCCTTGTTTTTGTAGAACTTACATCCTCGTAGGTAAAGACTGACGATAGACATAAATAAGCAAATTGTATGGTATTTAAGAAAGCGATGAGTGATATAAGCAGTACTGCTTTGAGAGAAATTCGCAGAAGACTCCTGATACATGTTTCTAAAGTGCTTTTCAGAAAGGTTATACCAATTCATGTTTCTGTCAAATATGTTTGAAAGTCTTTTTTCCTGCCCTTAAAAATAGGTGTTTCTAAAGAAAAAACCTTGCTATTTTGTTAAATAAAATGTATGTTATTATTTAAATTTGCATTTTTATTCTAGTGATTTTTAACACATTTTA
>NW_012148875.1:1048211-1080894 GCF_000956105.1 Propithecus coquereli | reverse complement strand
TGTTTTACATTTTTGCAAATCTTTATAACATCATCTGCTAATAGATGACAGTTGATTGCAGATGCATGAATAGGCTCAGCCCAGGTCAGCTAAGTCTGGCCCAGACCACAGAGCTACCCTGATGAAGGCAGCGCAAATTGCCAACCTGAGCAAAATAAGGGTTGTTGTAAGCCATTGCATTAGTTAGGATTCTCCAGAGAAGTAAATAGAATTAATAGAATCTCTCTCTATCACACATATCTCTATATACGATATATGAGCGAACGAGAGAGAGATTTACTAACGAATTGGCTCACATGATTGTGAAGACTGAGTGGCAAGTCTGAAATCCACAGAGCAGGCCGGTGGGCTGGAGGCCCAGGGAAGAAATGATGTTGCAGCCGAGTCCAAAGACAGTCTGGAGGCAGAATTCCTTTTTCCTCAGGGAACCCCAGTCTTTTTTCTCGGAAGGCCTTCAACTAATCATAGAGGTCCACTCAAATTATGGAGTGTAATCTGCTTTACTAAATATCTCCTGATTTAGATGTTAATCTTATCCAAAAAATACCCTTGCAGTGACGTTTAGAATGGTGTTTGGCCTAATGTCTGGGTCCATGGCCCAGCCAAGTTGATGTAAAATAAACATCACAACCACCAAGTTCAGGACGGTTTTTATGGCACAAAAATTATCTGATACACTCTGTAACCATCATCTCTGCTGGCCTCTCAATCCTGCAGATTCAGTAGTCTTAGGAATTTTTTTGGCAAAAATAGGCAAAGTTTACTAATTCCAAAAGGCAAAATTATTTTTCCTCCTTTACATTTTAAGCTTTTAAAATATATTAATACAGAAAATAGTTTAAAAATGTTGGCAATAATTTTCTGTAGACAAACATCCTCTCTTTGTGACCACAGTTGGAATGTACACACATTCAGGAGTCATTCAAGGCAAATAAGTGTCTTTCCTGAAAGAAGGTTCTGGTTGTTGCATGGAGAATTCTCTAAGTGTTCTTCTATTGCTCATCTAGCAAATGTTAATTTACTTCCTTCCCTATCACTTGCCGGACTCTTGCTAGACACTTCCTCTCAGCATTAATCTCTGTTCCACGGGAATAAAACCAGTTTTCCCATAGGAGCTGATTTTTTTTTTTTAAAGCAATTTGCTGTTTTTTATGTTCTCTCTCTATTCTGTGTGTTTAAGTACTTTCACTAGAATAATATGCTTTGGCTTTTCTCGTGGAAGAAATTACCTGCTCCCCACCCACCCAAAAAAAGCAGTGTAGTGTTGAGCTGGCTTGGCACTGTCCTTCCTGCCAGCTCTTTATTTCTCCATTTGTTCACAGATCTCTTGAGGCAGGGATCACAAGCACTGTGTTGTTTGTGTTTCTGCATTTTGGCAGCAAAAACGAGTTTAGGAACACTCCACTAGGGGTATTTCCCATGCCATTGAATAAAAGAATAACTAGATGAAAGTGCTACTCACTTGAGATCTGCAAAACTTTCCGACTACAGCTACATCTTGGCTTTTGACTCTTCTTCAGTTCTGAAACAAGGGAGTCGCCTTCCTTGTAAATTTCTCATTTCACTGTAAACATTCTAAAGCATTCTAGTATTGCAGAGGATAAAATTTATGCTAGAAAGTTGACATAATCCTAGTAAGTACCATTTACAGGAACCTTAATATGTGGTTGCATTGGCCAAACACCTTGCAAACATTCTCTAGTACTTATGGCAATCATGTAAGTTAGGTAAGATCATTGAATGTGAAATGTCTGATTTCAAATCAAAAGTTTAGTTTTTTTATATCTCAAACAAGAAGCAATACAATTAATTAAGTATGTGCCTAAATTACCAACACAGTTTTGCCATCTTAACTTGTTTATGCCAACATTGAAGAATCCTGGAGAGCCAGTGGCAATGAAATCTTGAAAAGTGTTTCCCACAGCTTGTTGACAATTGAACATTTTTCCTTGCAAGAAGTGGTCCAAAGCCTGGAAAAAGTGGTGGTCAGTTGGTGCAAGGTCTGGTGAATATGGTGGATGACAGAGAGTTTCCAAGTCCAGCTTCTGTAGTTTGAGCAGTGTTGTTTGTCCAACATGGGTTGAGTGTTGTCTTGCAAGAGGATTGGCTGGTCTCTGGTGACCAATCTCAGCTGCTTAATTGCAAACATCTCCATCATTTCATCCAGCTGGTTGCAGTAGACATCCACTGTAATCGACTGACCAGGTTTCATGAAGCTGTAGTGGATAATACCAGTGCTGGACTACCAGACACCATTAGCTTTCTTTCTGATGAATATTTGGTTTTGGACTGTGTTTCAGCACTTCATCTTTATCCAACCATTGTGCTGAACGCTTGTGATTGTCAATAAGAATCAATTTTTCATCACACATAACAATACAGTATAGAAATGGTTCACCTTTATGTCATGACAGCAAAGAAAGGCAAGCTTTGAGACGATTTCTCTTCTGACGCTCATTTAAATCATGCGGAACCCATCTATCCAGCTTCTTTACCTCAGTGATTTTTTCAAATGGTCCAATATTGTTGGAATAGTAATGTCAAACTTTGCTGCTAATTCACGTGTAGGTTGAGATGGATTCGCTTCCACTACAGCTTTGGCTCATCATTATCCACCTTGGTCTCAGGTCATCCACGTGGCTCATTTTCAAGATTAAAATCACCAGAATGGAACTTCTCAAACCATTCATGTACTGTGCGTTGATTAGCCACATGCTTCCCAAACACTTTGTTGATATTTCAAGCTGTCTTTGCTGTGTTTGTTCCACGATGGAACTCGTATTTGAAAATAACATGAATTTTTGACTTATCCATGGTGTCACAAAAATTACTCTAAAAAAAATTGAAAGATAATCACAAGCCAAACTGTGTGTTTGAAAGACTGAGGAACCTTCACAATAAACATTAAACAAGAAGTGTCAAAGTGAAATGTCAGAGATATCAACTGTCAAACTTAGTACTTAAGGAAATTGGACATTTCACGCTTAATAATCTAATACTAGATTAAGGAAACTGAGGTAAAGAGATTTACTTAATAATTAATTTGTCTAAGGATACTCAAAGAGTAAGTGACAGCCTGGGCATGAAAACCTGAGTCTGTGTGACCACAAAGCCCATGGTCCCCATCACCATATAGCCCTACACCATTGGTAAACCACACCACCATTTGCAGGGTTGTGATGTGATTCTAGCTCAGTGGTTAAGAGACTCCAGATCAAAGTTGCCTCAAGTTAATTATTTGCTTCTTTACGTATTGGCTGTTATTCAACTACTCTGTGTCTTAGTTTCTTCCTTGTTAAAGTTAGGGCAATAATATTGCCATCTCCCTAGGGTTGCTGCAGGGATTAAATGAGTTGATATATGTAATAGGCTTAGAATACCACCTGGCATATACTAAGTGCTCATTAAATGTTAGCTATTCTTATTATAAAAATATATGAAGTTTTTCCATCAAGATGTCAAGTTTTTGGTTTCCTGTGCACCTAAATCAATAATCTTACATTTAGTTGCTAATGACTTTTAGATTAAGGTTGTAACTATGTGGCGCCAAAGGACAAAAAAAGTCAATTTGGGAACAAGTCAAGCCAATTGCCAATTCATTGAAAATATTAGTCAGACTCAGTATTTGGTGTCTCTAGGAACAAAAGCAACAACTCTTTTTGTAACATAGCTTTTTAAAAAGTCTTTCAATTGGCTGCGTGCTCATGTTGAAGTCAATCTTCAGTTTATTAAGAAGGAGAAAAAAAGACAAACTGGCTGGGAAGTTAAGGCTTTTTCCGTGTGGTTTCACACTTCCGTATTCCATGCGCTCTGGGGGAACGTAGAGGTCTTGAGCAGTGGTCAGAATGAGAGGAGCCAAGGACCAGCTTCCCCCAGGAGTGCTCCAAGCTGTTACTTGGGCAAATCATCAGTTGTTCTGTAATTTGGTTTTTCCTATCGTAATTAGTGAATTAAAGATTTTTCTTAATTGCTGCCTGAAGAGATCTCAGAGCACTTGCTGTGTGCCGGGCACCTTTTGAGTGCTTTTGATATACAGAATAGAAACACAGTGCCAGTTAGGATTTTCATCATTTTTAGAATGTCCCACACAATTATAAATGTTCCACATTATTAAATGTGTGCACTCTCAAAAGTTTGCTGTGATTTTAACAACATTTTCTTAATATTCTAGAAAACTGGGAAAATACAGAGAAGCATAAAGAATGAAATGGAAATTGTGTATAATCTCCCCATAAGGTAGTGGTGCATTTATCTCCAGTAAAAGGTTGTTTTGAAGTGTTTGCATGGACTGGTGATGGATGAAGATGTAGGATAAAATGAAAATTTGATGATTGATGTCAGCCTCAAGAATGGCGTTAGTACTTGACACAACTTATTTAATCTTTGCTTTAAGAAATTGTGCTCATTTGAGCTGTAATAAGGCTAGCATTATGTTAACCCGAGAGAGTACCTTTGAGTGTTATAAGTCAAAACAAGGCTTTATCATAAAAAAATTTAAGTAATGATGTGGACAAGAATTGCAATTATGTATAAAGAGTGATGATTGTGTTGCTTTTGGTCAGATAGCTTCTTGGTCAGGGTGGGACTTGCAGAGCTAGTGACGTTCAAGGACTGACCACCCTGTGCCAAAGCCAGGGCACAGGCTCCAAGGTGGATCATGGCGTTAGTTGTCCCTGGGGCACCATCTCACTGCTCCTGGGGAAATGCTGACCCTGAGCTGGAACCCAGCTTTTTCTATTAATATAAAGGATTAGATGCGCTTCCCACTCAGAGGGAAATTCAAGAATTGCTGCCCGAGTGGAAATGGCAGTGAAGTCTCAGTGATTATCTGAAGCCACTCCCGCCCTGGTGCCTGACTCATTTCCAATGAGCTCCTCTCCTGGGCTACACAATTAAGCATCATTGTGCTTCAGGTCGAGTTTCTGAAATAGAATTCACTCGTCTTTTTCTCACAGGCAGAAACTCTCCAGGGGCTGTCTGCGGGGAAGCTTAACAAGGAAGATTTAGAACAAAGCGAGAAGGTACCAAGCTTCCCCCTTGGGGCAGTCTGTGCTGACGCAGACTGTGCCAGCTGCAGGTGCAGCGCCTGCCTTGCCCGGGCGGCCGAGCCCTTTATTTACCGCAGTCAGGACAGACCAGCCTATCCGTTATGTCTCCAGGATGCCTTGGGAGTTCAAGGCCATTGTGCTATTTGCAGCGCACTTGATTTGGTGATTTGGGATGTCTGAGGTACTCTCGTAGGCGAATAAATTACAGTGTCAACTTAATGGCGTGTACCTGAGGCGAGTGATTTGGAGGTCGGTGTAGTGGGTGTGGACTGTCATGGGATTCAGGGGTCATGCCTCTTCACACAGTACCTCAACATGGGGACATAAATTTTCCAATACTGGACGTGATAAAAGACAATTTACGGCTTCTTGCTCGTTGAAGGAGAGGAGAAGTAGACCATGAATACCGTTTCCTCCGCGAGTGCCTCTAACTCTCCCAAGGGTTCTAACACCTGGAAGGCAGGAGGGGAAGACTGTGAAGACACCAGCGAGGGAGAGCCCGGCTGTTGCTGGGTCTTCAGGCTACTTTTCTCTCCACTGGATGAATCACAGACACAGTCCTACCAACCGTTTGGTAGCAAGTTCAACGCAAAGACTATTACGTTTGGGAGCCACCTTAGATAAAGCCTGGTTTAACCCCAGAGGACAAATCCAGAGGCAGGTTCTGACCTGCCCGTGGCCTCAGAAGCACCAGGCTGCACAACCGGGTGTGCTGAGCTCTGGCCGCTGGGCTTTCCCTTGTGCCGTCCTGTCCTGGTGGGATTCTGAGCAAAAATGGGTTTATAACAAGCATGAATTGTTATTTTGTATTCATCTGCACATTCACTTAATATAGCTTGAAACTTAAAGGAATTGCACTGATAAGAATTTTTCTTGCGCATGAATAGAACAAGATAAATTTAAAAGTTCTTAGATTATGAAAGTATTTATGTAGATACCTCGTTGGGGGAGTCATTTCATAATGAGTTAAAGGAATCTAGGGTGTTTTGGTGTCTGTCTCTAACCTTTGGGGACTGATTTTATGGGAGATAATTATATTTTATCGCTTTTAGAATCATTTTCAGAGACAGAAACATGGAAGTGGGAGGGGAAAGCTGGTGGCGGTCGTGCTGCTCTGAATCTGCTGTAGCCGTGGTGCACGGGCTTGTCCACACTGCAGTTCATGCGTGCCTCTTTGTGGAGAACAGATTTTTGTATTGACTTGAAAATTTATTCTATAGAGCAAATAAAAACAACGCTGTTTTTCTGAAGGTTTCTCAAATCAACCCTTTTGTGTCCTATAGAGCAATACTTGGCTTCTAGAAAGTCTGTGAACCAGTGGAGTTTTTAATTTGCCTCATTAGAACACACACACACCACACAGCATACTTTATTCCTCACGTGTGTCAGAGACCAGTGGCCCACAAAGTAACCTTTATAGTGAAGCCAGCTTCCTGTGTTCTGCTACTCTGGAAAATCACATCTGGATAGAGAAGAAACTGGCGACAAGATGTCCCTCCCTCTATCCATGCAATGGACTGATTTGTTGGCGGGGAGGGGCAGTGGCAACGATAGTGGGGTGGGAGGACATATGTTTCCAATGTCAACAAGAAAAGGAGAGGGAAAGAAAAAGGAAAGAAAAACAGCTACTAATCTCCTGCTTTCTGGGAAAAGTTACCAGCTGCGTAAGTTTTACAGGCCCTGTCTGCACACTCTGGTTGCTACCATTCCTGGTGTGCGCCTAGATTTGCACATCTATGGTTCAGTTGAGCTATATGGTTTTGTCATTCACAGCAAACATTGAAAAGATTCCTGCTGTCCTGGTGAAATGGTGTTGGTATTTAGATTCATAAGGTATATAGAGAATAATTTCTGGAAAGGATGCATGTTTAATGTGTTGATTGGGGAACTGAAAGGCAGAGTCGTCTACAAAAGACTCAAATGCAGAATTATGGAAGGTGCTGAGTGTTAGCTCAGCAGTCTCCTGGTGGGTGCTTTTCATTCATTTCTCTGCAGCACATGGTATATTTGTTTTTCTTTGTAGAAGAATTTGGTGCAAAATGTGAAGCACAATTATGAGGGCCAGTGACAATCCACATATGTGGAATTTTGAGGACTTTTGCAGATTTTACAGATTTGGTGGAGTTCCACAGCAAACTAGAAAATTATTATTGCAGACCAGAAGGCTGTAAAAGCTAAGACACAAAATATTTGAATTACGGGGACTAGCAAAGTGTGCAAGGAGCGGTGAAGTCATCATGCACATCACTATTATTTGACATTCTAATGGCTCATTTGGGTAAATATTTTTTATCAGCTCTTTGTCATAATAATTCCCGGAAAGAGGCTGATAATTTTAATTTCACAGTTGGTGATTGTGTATGGACTAAATATATCAAAGAGGATGAGATTTCTACTTTTGAGATAAAAAGTTTGGCATATTCTATTAGTTCTACCTCATTAATTATATTACTTATTCTTTTTTCAGTCCTTATATTGTTTTATTTTTGAACATGGGACCTATTATGTATTGAAAATAGTGACTTAAAAATTTATCAACTTCTGCCATATGTCTGTATGTTTTTGTTATATACATTTCGAGGCCTTTTTAGTTGGCATATTAAAGTTTATTCATGCCATATCTTTATTATTAGCTTACCAATTTAACATAATACAATGCTCTTTTAACTTAATAGAAAACTTTAACTGCTATATTTTCTGAGGTGGTATTGCGAAATCTGCTTTCTTTTTGTGTGTATTTGATTAGTTAAAATGTACCTAGCCCCTTAATACATGACCTTCTGTTTGAGCTTTCAGTTATGTTTCTAGGAAGCAGTATCTTGTGTTGTGGTGTTGGATGTTGTTTCAGTTAAACTTAAGACACTGCACATGTGGATGGGGAATTTAACACTCAATGCCAATTTGTTTTAAAGCGTTTAAACTCATGATCCTCTGTGCTCTTTCTCTTCTCGTGGATTTACAGATGGAGACCTGTGTGCAGCATTGAGTGGTTAGGAATGGAGGCAGGATGTCCCTGGGCTCCTGGTGGCTAGAAAGAGGCCAGGTCCTCTCTGGTATTGTCGGTGGGATTCTCACGCTCACTCACACGTCCTGGAAAGCTCCCAGTCTTGTACTTCCACACTCCCTTGCTCACTGGGATGTAAAGGGAAACCACCTCACATCCCATGTACTCTCATGTATTTAACATTTTTGGTTCTGTGGTGTTTAAAACTTAGCCTTTTGGAGTAACTGATGGGGACCATGCTGAGCACTGTTAGGGACCGCATGAGATCAAAAGACCCACATGCGGAGAGAAGTCTGAGTGGTTCCGGAGCTGATGTCTCCGTGAACGTTGTGTATGGCCAGGTTTTACCCTCGGGGCAGCAGAGCGGGTAGGTGCACCTACGTGCCCAGATCAACACGTGCACTGTACTTACTGGTTTCCTCCCTGACGTTTATAATCCGTAAGCAGTGCTTTATTACTTACTCCGCGGACTTAAACATTTTATTTCTGTATAATAAACGAAACTGTGTACTCTTTAGGTTTCATATATATTTTTTAAAATACTATTTCTAATTTACAGGGAGTGCCTGTTTATTTCTACTGCTGTTCATAATTATACCTACTGTAGTAGCTACAGTTTATTATTATTTTTTTTAACGTGCTGACCTTCACTATGTACTCATGATACATTATCCCAAGCCCTCACAATCTGGTACAGGCATTCTTTCTAGTGATAGAGGTTCCACCTGGGACCCTGTCTGTCATGCAAAGGTTAGGGAATGGTATGGGTTGGGGAAAAAGCCTCACTGGGAAGACACTTACAGAGCCTTACAGGGAGGAGAAAAAGCCAGGGTCTCCCACCTTCCTGTTTTTTCCATGGAGAAATCTGAGGACCGAGGTGCTTTGCTGAGAAGTAGCATGGACGTCCATTCTAGTGGTGTCACTCTGACTTTCTGGTAGGGCAAAGGTGAGAGCAAGCATGTAGGTGTTTAATCAGGTTACCTGAGTACCAAGCAGGCTGGATGTGGGTGTCAGCTGTTCATGAGACTTGCCTGGGAGCATTAACTGCCCAATGCCTGGAGGTCCTCTGGCCTGTGAGAGGTTACTGGAGTAACAGGGTGTGAGGCCATCAGTCCTGTAGGCAGCCGAGCTTGGATCTATCCCCTTTTCCAAGGACAAAGTATTGAGGAGGGTGTTCTCAGCAAGCTTGTTGTCTAGGCAGGTCAGAGTGAGATCTGGGGCCACTCTGGGACAATTTACTTATTGCTCCACACTCTTTCTATAGTCCTGCACTGCTTTCATGTTGTTTGGTAAGTTTTGTTTTTAATATCTCAGCAGGAGAGTGTGCATTTTGCAGAAGAAATGACCAACCAGTATAAAGCCCTCCATTTGTAATAAAATCCTTGCCAGGTTTGAGTTATTAATAATAGGCCTCTAAGGGAGAACTATTTAAAACAGAATTGGATAAAGTGCTAAATAATGTACTGCCCAGCATAATGTACTGCCCTCAAGGGAGAGAACCGAATGACTCAATATGGGTTTCCATCTTCCATTTCAGTAACCTGACGTCAGGATCAAACCGCAGCACACGCTGCCACCTCCGTACGCTCCCTGCACTCCAGGTGCCTTTCCCACGTCCTCTTTGTCCCCGGGACGCCACCCCTAAGGAGCTTAAAATGCATAGACGTGGCAGTCCTTTGATAGCACTGGGGATGGAGGGGAAGCGACATTCCAAAGAAATGAAATTGAATGTGAATCCCGAGAGATCAGCGATCGGCACCACAGACGGGGTTTTAGCTGTTTGCTTTAATTGGGATATTTATGTATACGTATGATACGCCATTGGGATTAGTGTGGCTCTCTGTGGGTGTGGGGAGAAGGAATAACAGAATGAGTTTTTTAGTTCAGTGTTCTAGATGTTTTCAAGATTCGTTATGTGGTAACCGCCTCCACACCCACTCACTCTTTTATGGAAGGAGTTCAGTTTCAAGTGCACTTGAGTATTCGAAATAAGTCAAACAGCTTCTCTGGTGATTTCCTTAGTGGGAAAAGTGTGTTCTTAGATTTAGTTGAGGGAGAAATTATCGTGGATCAGGAAGCTATGTTCTGGGGTGGAACTTGAGAGAGAAATACATTATCCTATAGGCCTACCGGATATAAAACTAAACTGCCCTCTGCTCTACACGAACAACTATAATAATTGTATTTTTTGCAGAAAGTCTGATGCTGATGTGAGTGGATTGCAGTAGAGGAAGAGGAAGGGGTGGTAGGTGAACCCACCACACTTTCCAGGGAGTGGCCCTAGCCAGCCTCACCCCAGCAAGTTTAATGATTTACATTTTTTGATTCTTACCTGCTATTTCAAGTAAATATTTGAAGATGTGTTTTGAAACATCTAGTAGATTACCAGATACTGGAGAGGGGCTGTTGAGAATCGCATGCACTTCCGCAGGGCTCCAGCATCCTGGGGCGAGAAGGGGACGGATGATCTTCATCTGTGTCGGCAGATCCTGGTGACCTGCACTCAGTGACAGCAATGGAGTCCCTTTCCCTTGGTTCTTTATTAGGGAGGTAGGAAGTACACATCAGGCTCACCGTGTGGAAGGAAGGGGTTTCCAGCTATTCCTCCTGTCCTGCCTGTGAAGCTCATTGTACTCTGACATGCCCTCACACACTGACACCTTTCTCGTAGCTTTTTAAAATTTATAAATCACTGTGGTGAATGTAACATATGTCTACAAATTCTTCGATACTCTTCTCTCTAGCAGGTGAACTTTAATTTCCCTCCTTATGAGAGTCAGCTGGATTTGGTGACTTGCTTGTAATGAAAAGAGTATGGGAAAGGAAAAAATAGTGACTTTACAGTGAAAAAACCTGGCAGATGCTATCTTAACCAAGTGATGAAGGTTAGCATCACCGATGGATAAGTCCTGCTAATATCATGTACCCCTGGAGATGGCACAATGAGAAAAGCAATTCACCTCTGTGGTCTATTCCCCCAAAACCCGCAATGCCAGTCTAATCGCAAGAAAACATCAGCAAACCTAAATTGAAGAACATTCTACAAAATACCTGACTAGTATGTACTCTTCAAAAGTGTCAAGTTCACGAGTAAGAAGGAAAGACAGAGAAACTGTCACAGACTGGCGGAGGGAGACTAAGGAGATGTAACCATTAAATACGATGTGGTGTTCTGGATTGGAGCCTCAAACAGAAAAAGGACACTATTGGAAAAACTGGTGAAATGCAAATAAAATCTGTAGTTAATAGCGTTGTAGTGATGTTAATTTCTTAGTTTTAATAAATGTGCCATGCTTATATAAGATGCTAATGTTAGGGAAGGCTGGTGGGAGAGTATAGGGGAACTCTTTATACTATCCTAACAACTTCTCTATAAATATAATATTACTTCAAAATGCAATAAAAATTAGAAAATTTTAAAAGTCCTTTCTTTCTTCAAATACTTATTGGATGCTTATTATGTTTTAGGAATGCTTACAAATGAAAATCTCTTTGGAGAGCAATAAATATTACCCAGAAAAATCGACCGTATTCATTCCTCATGACCTACCAATTTCACTCTTGCGTACTTTACCAAACACACGTGCACTCAATATCACTAATTATTAGGGAAATGAAAATTAAAACACAGTGAGATACCATTTCCCACCCATTAGTTTGGTCACTATTGAAAACGAATGAACAAACAAACAGAACCAGAAATTGGAATTCTCGGTAGTGCTGTTGAGAATGCAAAATGATGCAGCTGCTATGGAAAACAGTATTGAGGTTGGTTCCTCAAGAAATTAAAAATAGAACTACCGTGTCATTCAGCAATTTCAATTCTGGGTATGTACCCAAAAGAATTGAAAGCAGGGATTCAGAGAGATATTTGTCCTCCCATGTCCACAGCGGCATTACTTGCGAAAGCTGAAACGTGGAAGCAACCCCCATGTCTCTGGTGAATGAATGGGTGAGTAAAATGTGATAGGTACATGCCATGGAATATTGCTCAGCGTTGAGAGGCAATGACGTTCTGACACATGCTACGACATGGGTGAACCTTGAAGACATTATGCTAAGTGAAATAAGTCAGTCACAAAATGACAAATACTCTATAATTCCTCTCACTTAAGCTATTTAGAGTAGTCAAACTCATGGAGACAGAAGGCAGAATGGTGGTTGCCAGGGGCTGAGGGAGCAGGAGAGAGGCAGTCATTGTTTGAAAGGTACAGGGTTTCAGTGTGCGATGATGGAGAAGTTCTGGAGACAGATAATAGTGATGGTTGCACAGTAATGAAAATGTATTTAGTGCCACCGAAACATACATTTAAAAATAATTAAAATGCCACACTTTATTTATGTATATTTTACCGCAATAAAAATATCAGTTAAAAATGGAATTTTATTCATAGGCCAAATATGTCTGTTCTCCATTTATAGCTCATAGTATGTTATGAACTACCTCAAATAGAAGTTCCTAGGATCAGTGCTTTGTGAAGTTTTCTTGTGGTATAGCACATGTTCTCAAGTAATTGATTGCTATTGAACTCAGCTTAAGGAATATTTTCTTAACTATCTACTGCTCAGATGTTTTTTGACCAGAACACTGGAGAAGATGTAGGTACAAATGGGCCCCTGTGATGCTAACGTGATTTTCACGTGGTTTTCACTGGCAAAATGCAGCTTGTGAAATGCCAGAGTGTGGAGAGGTAGCTGGTTTTTCACATTTCGGACCTAAAGCCTGGGTCATAGTCAGCGCTCAGGTCCTGTGGGCCCTGGTTTGATGAAGCTGGTGGATGTAGCAGCAAGGTGACAGGAGACGGTATTGCTCTCAGCATCCTAGCATTTGCTGGCTTCCCCTGGTCAGCTGGAATCCAACTGCTGCTGGGCGTCTCAAAGAGTTTTAGATTTTGCCTTGCCCCCACGTTATGATGTGATGATGTGGGTCACTCTGGCCACTTGTAATATCTGGCCAGATATTGTGATATCATGAGTTATTAGCAAAAGCAATAATTCATTCTTCATTCCTCATTCCTGTTTCCTGTGTTCCTAACCTTTCTCAGTTTTTAGTTTCTTGATAGTCAAGGCCTTAGCAATGTTCTTTAGTGAGGGACATCTACTTTTTGGGTATGAACAATTCCTTCTCCACTCCACCTTTCTTATCTTTTCTCTGAAATGGAGAGGAGTGATACTTGCCAATGGCCACCTTTGGTCACTACCATTAACGTTTGCAAAAGGCGCCCTCATATGCCAGGCATATACTCATGGCACACAGTTGGTGCTCTTTAAATGACCTGCACTGTCATGCAGCATTCTGTGAAAAGTCAATCAGAAAGTAGATAACCTAACACAGACGTCAGCGAACTATTTTTGCAAGGGGCCAGATAGTAAATATTTTTGGTTTTGTGGCCATGTGGCCTCTGTCACAACCACCCAGCTCTGCTGATGTAGTTAGTGCAGAGCCAGCCAGAGACAAGAGGCAAATGAAGAGACAAAGCTGTTTTATTATTTTTTTATTTTTATTTTTTTCTAGACAGTCTCACTCTGTTGCCTGGGCTAGAGTGCCGTAGCATCAGCCTAGCTCACAGCAACCTCACACTCCTGGACTTAAGCGATCCTCCTGCCTCAGCCTCCTGAGTAGCTGGGACTACAGGCATGTGCCACCATGCCCGGCTAATTTTTTCTATATATATTTTTGGCTGTCCAAGTAATTTCTTTCTATTTTTTAGTAGAGACAGGGTCTCGCTCTTGCTCAGGCTGGTCTCGAACTCCTGAGCTCAAATGATCTGCCCGCCTCGGCCTCCCGGAGTGCTAGGATTACAGGTGTGAGCCACCGTGCCTGGCCGACAAGGCTGTTTTAATCATCTTTATTTATAAAAACAGAAGTGGGCCAACTTTGGCCTTCAGGCTACAGTTTTCCAGCCTAATATAACCTTTTCTTTAGCTATTCTCCTTCGTTTAATCTTAGAGCTCATGACTACCTAGAAAAAAGGCTTCGAGACTGAGAATGAAATTTAAGAAAAAGTATGTTAAACATTTTGTTTCCTTAATATATAGGTAAAAGAAATAGAGATAATAACAGATTACAAAGGGTCTAGTTTAAGTGAAAGACATATAGCAGAATATAAAAAATTATAGACCAATAATAGCAACAATAACTTTCATCACTTAAAAATGAAAAATTCCTTTTACTATGTTTATTTTGCGGAACGATATAGTAACATTAGTACAGACTGATTGCTAATTTTTTCGACTATGTTTTTATTTCATTCGTGTTGATTCCAAATCTCTTAGGCTCAGTGTCTCATAATCCGTGCATCATCTGCTCTGCGAACTAAGCTGAATATGTTCTCTGCCAAACACCCTCCGTGTTCTGTTGGTGCCTCTAAGCAGAGGCAGAGTGGTGGCTCTGAACCAGGTAGCAAATCCTGGGTTTTGCACATGCAAAGTCTTGCTTGCTCCCCACGGGGCAGGCATAGCTCTGCTAATGGTATGGCATGTCTGTCTTCTTAGTTTATATTTATTGATTCAGTACTTGCTGAGTACCTGCAATAAGCCAAGCACTGCTTATAAGTTTTTGGTGCTTGGGGCAAATCGGTGACCAAAACAGACAAAGATCTCTGTCCTTGAGGAGCTTGCTCTTAAGGGAGAGAGACCGGTAACATACACTAAACATGGTAAAGCAGACTGTGTGGAATGTTACAGGGTGATGAGAATTATGGAGACAAGGGCTGTCTGGGAGAAGAGCCTTCCGGCTAGAGCAGGCAGAGCGAAGATCACAAGGCAGATGTTTGGATTTGCGCTCCTGGGTGAGCGAGAGTCCAGTGTGGCTGCAGCAGTGAGCGAGGGTGGAATTTGCGAGAGGAGACAGGGGTGATCTGGGGCCCAGACCACGGAAGGCCTCTGAGGCTGTCCTGAGGACATTGGCTCAGAACTGGAGAGCCATTGCAGATGCTGAGCAGAAGTGTGACAGGATAAGGTGTGAACTTTAAGAGCCTCCTTCTGACTGCTGTGCCCGGGGTAGAGCGTAGGGCCAATGGTAGAAACAGGGCACCTGTTCAAGGCTAGTGCAACATGCAAGTGAATGATCATGGTGACTTGAACCAGGTTGTATAGCACTGGAGGTGAGAAAAGTCAAGATTCAATCAGATTTTGAAAGTAGGGCCAACCAAATTTTCTGCATGTGAGAGAAAGAAAAGAACCAAGCATGATGCTCGGGTTTTTGGCCCGTGTTATGTACTAACAGAAATCCTTTACATATGGAGATAAAAAAAGAAAAAGTTGTAAAAAATGTTCTCTCATAACCCCTGTTTTTATACTGTAATTTCATACTGTTATTTGAAAATGCCAATAGAATATCTCTTCTGGTCTGAGAAAAATAGCCTTATATAAAATCTATTTGCAACTTATGGCTTTTTGGCGAAAGGCCTTGCTTTTATGCACGTCCCGTCAGCTTGCTTCTATCAGAGCCTCATAACCAGAGATTCGGCTCTGACTCCCGCATCTTGTGCTGCTGAGTCTTGAGACTAAGTGTTTGCAGAATTAGAATTATTATTAGTTCTTGGTTCTATTCTCCTTAGGGTTAAACCTCAGAAAGCCTCTCAGTGCCCACAATGATGAAAATGGTCATTACTGACTGTATCCATGGCCCCCGAGGCATAAACATGTGCGAGATACTAAATAATAACACCATTGTAATATCCATTCTTACTGTTCCAGGCCTTAGCCTGGGCCACAGCCTGCTAAGGAGCTCCACACATTGTCTTTTTTTTTTTTTGAGACAGGGTCTTGCTCTGTCACCCAGGCTGGAGTACAGTGGTGTTATCATAGCCCCCTGCAACCTCAAACTCCTGGGCTCCAGTGATTCTCCTGCCTCAGCCTCCCGAGTAGCTGGGACGACAGGCATGTGCCACTATGCTTGGCTAATTTTTCTATTTTTTTTTTTTTTAGAGATGGGGTCTCAGTCTTGTTCTGGCTGGTTTTGAACTCCTGAGCTCAAATGATCCTCCCACCTCAGCCTCCCAAACAAAAGGGGTTTAGGTGAATGATGCATTTGTAACATGTTAACTCAACAAACATATTGATTTAAGTGTTTCCTATGTGTTGGAAACTGGGTTAGTTTGACATTGGAGGATAAACAATTTGTTGATTGGTTGATTAAATGATTTTTGAATGCCTGTGATATTCCCAGAGTGTGCAGGACTATTGGTAGACAAAGATAGATGGTCTCTGGTCTTGAGAAGAAACCACTGCTTCCTGGGCATCCTGGACAGGGGTGTTTAAATATTATAAGGAGCAGCAGAAACCTAAATGGGGAGGCGTCTATTGGGAATGGCTGCTCTGATGCATTTAGGAGTTTCAAAAATGTGCTAATGAAAGTAACAGTATTTTTTTAATTGGAAAGTCTGCACGATCATATTTCAAAAATGGTTTGAGGTAGGTTTAGCTTAAGTAAAAATTATAATTAATTTTTTCTAACATATTCTCATTCAAATTCTTGTTTTTCTGCAAAACTCACTACTAGATATGTTAGAAATAAAGATATTCAAATCACTTGAAGATCTGAATATATCATTTCACAACACACTCGTCTTCTACCTAAGACCTTGCGCGCCATCTCTTCAGAGCTCTTCGTTGCCCGTGTTAGCTAAATCAGACCTCTCCCCAGCCACCTACCTTGCTCTACACCCTTAGATTTTTACATAGCTTTGTCACGGTCAGAAATTATCATCTTTATGTCCATTTTTTTATCTTCTCTCTCCCACCACTAGAATTAAGTTCCATGAGGAAGTGTTTTAAATGATAAAGAAAATTAGCTTTTCTTATGTAAATCAGGAAATCTATCGAATGTTTTAATTCTAAACAATTTACAGCAATATTTACATACAAACCATAATAAAATAGAGTACAGCCCATTGCTCTCGTTTGAGTCAAACTGTTTTCTGAATTCTGTGATTCTTTGCTGGGGACCGGGGGGCAGTGCTGTCCTGTGCATCGTAGGATATAACTTTGCCTCAAATTGTACAAAGGCAGTTTATGTAACCAAAACGTTCGTACCCCCGTAATATTCTGAAATAAATTGAAAAAAAGAAGAAGTCTGGCAGAGAAGCAGAAGCCATCTGAGAAGACTGGAGGGTGGCCAGAGACGCAGGGGTGACCGCCACGAATGTGCTGAGGACACCAATGGAAGGAGATGTCTCGGCAAGAACTATTGGCTCTGCCAGATGTTTCCGGAATGAGATGCAGAGAGAAAATGAGCCACTGTATTTAGTAACTTGAAGGCCACTGGTAAAGTTGATGAAAGGAGCTTCATGGGGGTGATGGGGTGGACACTCGACCGGATGGAAGGAAGAGAGGATGAGGTGTAGGAATGGAAATGAGGGAAGGGGCTAGAGAGAGGCGCTGGGTCGAGGGAAGGTGTGTAGGGGAGGGATGTTTTGGAGTTTGTGCGTTGATGAGCATTACGTTGTGTAGAAGGAGGTGCGGGGTACAGGTGAGAGACGATGGGTCCAGAGTGCAGGTGGAGGTGTTGCCTCCAGACAGGAGTGGGGACACCCTAATAAAGGCAAAGCTTCTGGGGGGTCAGAGTTGGTGGTGGGAAGGTGAGGGAGTTTCTGTTGGATGTCTCCTATTCCACAGCTGAGAGGGAGGAGGGAGAAGTGTTGTCTTCCTGAGGAGAAAAAAGAAGGCGTGAAATACTTGGATGTCTTGGATATTTACAAGAGAAATATAGCAGGACAGCTGGACAGTGATGAGCGTGTGTTTCCAATTTGTGACCATGAATTTAAAGTGTGAACAGTCATCGTGGCTGTGTGATTTTCTTCAGCTACTGGATGGTGGTGCTAAGTAGGTGAACAGTTGGGATATTGCTTTATTGTGTCACTACAATAGAACAAAGTTTGTGGTGATGATTCATGTAATCGAATAACATGATTATAATGATGGCTCCTGGAACCAAAGGTGGGAAAGAATAAAATAAAAACAGGAGGGTATGATGGATAATAAAACATGTTAGGGCCAATCAATTTGTGGTTTACAGTGTTCAGAAATTGTTGGAGTAAGTATCCCAGAGGAAGTGGGCTGGGGAGGTAAGAAGGGTTATTAAGGGGGATGTTAAGATCAGCCTATGGGGTAGTGTGCTAACTGTCATAGGGCAAGTTCTCAGGCTTGGTCATGGCAGAGGAAAGAGTGTTGCGGGAGAGGATGCCAAGAATTTAGAGCTCACTGCTCAGTGGATTATCCCTGTGGAAGCTGAAGTCACTGACAATGGTAGCAAGAGTTGGTAGAGGGAAAGACAGAGCCAGGTGCCAAACTCCTTGTGGATGACGGAAAGAATGCGGGAGGTCTGAAGATGACTCCAGGGACAGCAGGTGGTACAGTCAGGTGGCATGTGCTATAAGCAGCTGGAGCTTTTGGAGGAGAAAGAAGGAGATTTGGTTTAGACATGTCAGTGGGAGTAAGGGGGTGCCTCCCTCGCCTGTGGGCCATTGCTTATGTGGAGCATGGGAGGAAAGAACCTGTTTCCCAAGGAGAAGGCTGGGAAAGTAGTGCTCGCCGGTGGCTACGAGGTGCAGAGAATTTTCAAAGAGGAGCTTGAGGATATAAGAGAGGATTTCAGGAGCTGGTACAGATAATACCTTCCTGAGGACAGGGTGGAGTGGGGAGTATAGAATGCACATAAAGTGATTGGGACGAGTTAAAACATTGTAAATCCAGCTGTGCCAAAGTATACAGCATTCTGCATCAAGAAACACATAAATGCTCTTTTAAACCAGTCGTGGCAATACTAAGTATCCTCTGGTACCCACTCTCCTGTCTTCCTTAATTTCAGAAGCCTCAACCTCTGAGTTCTGGCTGTGCTGCCTGGCTGGAAACTACGTATCCCAGCCGTCCCTACAAAAAGGCCAGGCCACGTGTCGAAGTCCCCCAGTGATGAAATGCCCTCAGAAGGAGATGTTTGCGTCCCACTTTCCCTTCCCATAGGATGAACGGTGGGCGTGACGGGGAGTCAGCGGTGGCAGCAGGGTGATCGGAACACCCTCAGGGATGCCAGGGCAACAAGGCAAAGGCCTCAGAGGCCTCAGGTGACTTCACGTTGCAGAACCGCTCACCCAGCCTGAGCTCCCTGTCCTCTCCTAGGAAGTGGTGTGAAAGAGAAATACATTCTACCTTGTTTGGGTCCTAAATGCTACACCTCATGCCCCAAGATTTGGTCTTGAGCATGTGTTAATTGCTTGCCAGTCTTCACAGGATCGCACAAATCACCATGTAGGACCCTGTAATATTCCTGGCCAAGACTAGGATGCATTTTGAAAATGTAGAAAAAGTCTGTATAATAAAGTTCAGGCTTTCATGAATTGTTTACTATCGGAGGGATTAGTCAACAAAGTTTAGTAATAATCCGCAGATATCTGAATCATTCAAAAAAGATGGAAAAGTATCATGTAATTCTCTCACCTAGCAGGTGCTATTTGTATCATGTAGTCTTGTGCTTCTATTTGGAAGAACAGCTTTTTAGCGTCCCCCTAATTTTGGAGTGAATGGGCCGTGTAACAACATGGTTTTTCTCTCCGCGCCGGGGCTTGGCCGCCTTCACTCAGCTGCGGGCTGAGCGTGTCAGCCTCTCCATCATTCTGCCTGTTACGGGAATCAGAGGTCAAAAGCTCCATCTCACTGTAGCCATTTAACAGGCTCTTTTTATTTGGTTGTGTAAGTCTACAGCCTGAGCGAGGGCTGTAAAACGCAATCATGCAAAGTGTCTCAGGTCTTTAATGGATGGCATTCGTCATATTCCTGGCTTGTTTGAGATACTGTTAGGAGAGAAAGAAACATTTTACTGTGTTTCAAATACAACATCATCTATGCAATTCAGTAAGAGCAAACTCTTCCACATCCCCCCCCCTCTTTTTTGTAAATACGTCCATTTGCTTTGTGATTTTGAGACGCTACATTATTTTTATCTAGCACCTTCTGTGGCTCTTTAACAACCAAGTTAATGATAGAGTTTTTCTGGCAAGTTAATACATTCAATGAGGGGCTTTCTTTTCCTCTCTCCCTGCTGTGTAGTTTTTCATTGTTCTTTTCTTTTCTTTTCTCTTTTTTTCCTAACCATTTCTTCCAGGGGCAAGTACAAGTTCCAATGAGGTTCTATGCACGCGCATTTACAGGTGCAGTCCGTGGCAGTGGTGTGGGCCGCAGGCATGGAGACCTTCATCGGCGGAGGACTCCGTGGCTCCCGTGCCACGAGGCCAACGAAACCTGGCCTGACTCTTCAAGGACAAAGGACAGGAGCATCCATCCAACGGGAGAGAACAATCTGCCCTTCACAGCTGTGTCTGTTTGCAGGTGCGGCTCCGTCTGCCTGAAATTCTCTTCTCCTCCTTTCCACCTATTTTTTGAGGGTTTTCTTTCTTTTAAAAGAAAACAATCATATTGAGATATAATTCACATACCATACAACACACTCATTTAAAGTGTATGATTCAATGTTTTTTTTTTTAGCATATTCACAAATATGTGCAAACATAAGCACGGTCAATTTTAGAACATTTTCATTTCCCCAAAAAGAAATGCTGCACCCTGCAGCTATCACCCCATTTTCCTACTCCTGGAGCTAAGCAACCGCTTTCTGTCTCCGCAGGTTTCTCTGTGCTGGGATTTAATATGCGTGGAATCATATAATATGTTGTCTTTTGTGACTGGCTTCTTTCACTTAGTATAATATGATTAAGATTTAACCATGTTGTAGCATGTAGTAATACTTCACTCTTTATGGCTGAATATGTTTCCATTACGTGGAATACCACATTTGGTTTTTTATCCGTTCATCTGTTGATAAAAATTTGGATGGGTTTTCACCCCAAATTTTGGCTCTTGTGAATAATGCTGTTATAAGCACGAGTGTGCAAATATCTCTTCAAGATCCTGCTTTCAACTCTTTTGACTGTGTGGGTTAGTACGACTTTTAAAAATATTTTAAAATTGTTTAGTGCCCTCATTAAAATGTCAAAGAGGAACAGGTGGAATTAATTTTAATAATTTATTTAGCACAATGTATCCAAAATATCATGTCAACACATAATCAGTCAAAAAAATTTAATTAGGTATGTATTCTTTTTTTCATACTAAGTCTTTGAAATCTAGGGTGCATTTTGCACTTACAGTTCATCTCGATTCGAACTAGCCTATTTCAAGTGGTCGATATCCACATGTGACCAGCGGCTCCTGTGTCTAGAGAGGTGCACCTCTCCCCTGCGGTGTCCAGGATCGAGGAACCGACTGCATCATGATAGCTGCCCTTGAACTTCAGGTTCTTTTCTCTTTCTCTCTTTTGCTCTCATTCCTTGAGAAACACACACATGCAGAAGCTCTTGGCAGAGCCTCCAACCTCACCGTCAGAGGCATCGGATTTGATTCAGTGAGGATTATGTGATCCGGTGGTTGATGTCATGAACTAAGTTCAACTTTGATTTCTTTTAAGAGAATTTTGAATCTGAAACACAGAAAGCGACCCAGTGAAACACCTTTTCACCCTTGTGCTCAGTCACCTTGAAAAATTTAACTTCAAATCATGACAGGGGATGCTTGGCATTTGCTGTTACGCCTTTTTTCAGCTCCAGTGACTGTTTTATTTATAACGGATGATAATGCATCTGGGAGGACGGGCCAGCCCATATGGTGGGGACTGCTGCGAGAGGATTATCATTACAACTTCAGCTCGTGCTATTAACAGTGGCAGGCTGTTCATTTTGAATAGATGCTTGAAGCCGTGTGACATCGGGAATATATAAGGGGAGAAATAGCTTCTTCTAGGACAACTAATGTAATGTGATAGTTACTAATATAAAATTGCCCCTTTTCATTTGAATCGTTTATTCAAAACCTGGTTAAGGAGGGTGTGACAAGACGATGGATGCAGTCATTTATGTCCACCCCTTCAAATCTGGCCTAGGCTGGGTTTTGGAAAAGTCTTCCAGACCAACAGGTGATGGTACAATCCCCAGCTTTGCCATTGGCTTGGGCATGCTCATTCGGCTTTTCTGGGTTCCCACATTCTTATTTTCAACAAAACGAGTTGAGATGAGGTTTGATGTCTGAGAAAGTATCTAGCGCAGTGTTAGAGATGGGACAGGCTCGCGCTTTCTTTTCTATTCCCGAAGCCCGTGAGCTGGTGCGCGGTCTCGTCCTTCTCTGCTCACGAGACAGGTTTGGAGTCACGTGTGCTTCGTTAGGGACAGCAAGGAAAGTGCTGCTGAGATAAAGGCAGGAGGCCACCCAGATCATCTTTTCATTCTTTTAGAGACTCTCGGGGCCAACGGAATTTAAAGTTCACTGGGCAGATTTTGCAAACTATTTTAATTATCCTGACATTATGAAAGCATGGAATCTTGTACTTCTGACACCTGAGTAATTAGGATGTTGAACACTGGTGCCTTCTAGGTCACAGTGTTGCATTTATAACATTTCACCGCAGATTGGCTGTTATCCATTGCCACCTTTCTGCTCCAGCTGAAACCATTCTAAGCGAGAACAGGATGGGAGAGGATGGCTTTGATTTGAATCACTGTAAAAACAACTTTTATGTGTTGAGCTGCCCTGAATTTTTATTTGTGCACTGAACTTTATTTTACGGTTTAAAAAAGGCAAATAACAAGGCAATTATATTTGGCAGATGAAAAGAGACATGTGAAAATGATAAATTTAGCTGTGGATCTCTCTGACCTAATATAATAATCAGCTCGGTTTCAAAAGCTTAATTATTTCTCAGAGCAGCTTTTTTACTTTGCTTATACAACTTGGGTAAGAATTCGAATAGTCTTCCAGGCATAATGAAGATATGGCAACATTATTAATCATTGTTTATTAATTGCTTTTAAGGTTAAGAAATATGGTGAAGAAACTTTTTCGTTTTTAGTAGTCATTAAAATAAAGTAGAATTTTGATAGCATGACCAAGTGACTATAATCAACAATAAGTTAGGGTATACTTAAAATAACTAAAAGAGAGGAATTGGAATGTTCCTAACACAAAGAAATGATAAATGCCTGAGGTGATGGATACCCCAATTACCCTGATTGGATTAATTCACATTGTATGCCTGTATCAAAGCATCACATGTACCCTATAAAGATATACAACTATTATGTACCCATAGTAATAAAAATTAAAAATTGAAGTGGAATTTAACATTCATTACTAATTTATTCTTATAAATTATGGGACTTTTTTACATTAGATAACGTCTTTGAAGTTTTGAAACATCTTTAAACAGACCTTGTTTCTTTTAAGTTTATTGTTCTAAGAAACTTTGCTGGCAAATGAGGAAGTCCATTTACCTGGGGATGTTTGAAAGTACTGAATGTTAAATGTTTGTTTGGGAAAAATAGAAATGGTATTAGTGTATCAATCACTGCTCAGTTCAACATTTTTAACGTGTTGCTAGGTCCTACTTCCAGTTTTTAAAATTATAACAAAATTATGTCATATCACTACAAATCTCCTTATCGAATATTTATACACAGATAGTACACATTATAAAGTGTGATGTATGTTTAGTACAGGTTAGGTAGTGTTTTACATATAAATACACATGCTACTTAACAGGACCTGTGTCAGCCAGCAGAATGCCACTTTCTGTTGAAATTTTATATAAACCTACTTTTGCACTAATATTAACATTTAAGAGATGATATAATCCTTTGGGCAAACAAATTTGAACAAAAGAATTTCCCTTTTGTGTACTGTTTAGTTGATTTAGTTGAAAACATTTGGTTTTTTAAACCACTATAGATATTTTAGGGTAAATTTTATTTTTAGATGAAGCTGACGATTTTCGGCCTGTTCTTTACTTTGAGGCAGGGGATTAAGCTTCAGGAAAGGCTTTGTCTAATTGGGAAAGTCGTAGAAGCCAAATGTCAACCAGGACAAGAAACAGGGAACGTGCTTGGGAGGATACTCAGTAAGCGGTGCCGCTGCTCTCGAGGGGACACTTGCCTGCTGTTGCTGCAGAGGGCCACCGGGTCACACCTGGTGATGCCTGACTGTGAGCCAGCAACTCCTGGGAGCAGCACAGTAGAGGCATGTGTGACTCCGCTGAGCCTCCCTGACAGGTTGCTGCCTGGGACACGCCGGCACTGAGCCGTTACAGGGGGATTTTATGGTGGGGTGCTCTCCCTGCCCCCTGCTCCGCGTCATTGGTGCAGCCTGCCCTCACCACCTTGCAGGGATCTCCTAGGAGCCCACCAGACACCCGGCTCTGTCTCTGGTGTCTTTCCTAGTTTCCCTCCCTCTTGCCTTCACGACCCAGTGTGTCCCGTTCTGCTGCCCCGGGCCTTCCATTGCCTGGGTTAGCTAGCGTCAGCGTGGGGCTGGAAATGCAGACTTTAGGTCACGGCTCTGGCTCGGGTAAGTTACTTAGCCTCCCTGTGTCTCGGCTCTTTCATCTCCAAAGCAGGTCCATATATCATATTGAATTACTAAAACCCAAGCCTTGAGAGGAAGGTTTATAGAACAAGGTCTTTGCGTTTGCAAAGGATGGGGAGGAGAGTAAAAAGCAGAGAGAGTGTAAAGGTAATGGGATAAAGTTAGGGGACTTGTGGGGCGGCCACGTGTGGAGGGCAGGGCCAGGGGCTGTGACCCGCAGCTACGCCTGCGCCTGCACTTGGGCTTGCCTCCCCTCCAGGGACAGGCTTGACAGCGTCACTGCTCGGCAGCTGGGCTTGGGAGGCCAGACGCCCCCTCCAGGGGCAGTCACTCACCTGCAGTTGCCTCCTGGTCTGGGGAGACTTGATGACAGCGACCAGCCTCCATGGGGGAGCTGGGGAGGGACGTGAGCCTGAAGGATCTATGGACCAAGTGTCCTCAGTGCGACGACGTTGGCTAGTCTCTCTGGTGTGGCACCCCTGTTGGCCAGAATACAGAGCGACCGCAAAGGTCTGTGCCTGGCTGCTGGGCGCCCCGCCCTGGTTGTCTGCTTCTGACTGACCCCGTGATCCAGCCCTGCTGGCACTCCCGGTGTTTCCCACGGGACCAGACAAGACTGAGCCTCCTGTGAAAGGTCCTGAATTGTGGGGAAGCTGGATGTCTCCCTCTGACTCATTTTCTTTGTGTATTATAGAAACTGCGGGTCCAGGGGAAGTGTCTGTTGTGTGTGCCGCTGTGCCAGCTTGGGGGATGAGTGGCCTGGCAAAGACTGCCTTTCTCTGACGTGGCTTTTCCTAGTTCTGTGGCCCAAGAGAGGTGTCTCAGCCTCAGTGCTGAGTTTGGGCGTACTCACGATGGTCTTCCTGCCGTGCATAACTGCTAGTTAGATTTGTGGAGGGGGACTGAAGCCAGAGGGGTCCTATTCTGCCGTCTCACTCATGTCACGCCGAGAACACTGTCTTGATTAGAAGATTCTCTTCGTACGAAGGCAAAGAAGAGAGGCGAGAACTAACGTATTTGTTGAACTTTTCTGTATGCGAATTGTGTGCGACCTTTGCAAGAGCAGTGTGAGTGGAGCAGAGAAGGCAGCTGACAGATTCTCTTGGGTTTGGCAGTGAGCTGGAAGGGAGAAAGTAGAAACCATTAAATGCAGACAACATGCAAGAAGTTGAGCTGTGAAGTTTAAACGATGGTGTCTAAAGCAATTCTTCTCAACCTCAGCACCATGGACGCTTTGGGCCCTGTGATTCTTTGCTGGAAGGGCGGTGCCGTCCGCTGCATTGTAGGATATTTAGTGCGTCCCTAGCATCTACAGACCGCTAGATGCCAGTGGCAGCCCCTCCCCTAGTTGTGACAAACACAGATGTCTCCAGATATTGCTAATGTCCTTGGGAAGGGTTGCAGGGAGGGACAGTATTGCCTTGCTGGGGGGCCACTGGTAAAGAGGCAGAATTAGGGTTGACAAAATATATTTTTTTCTTTTTTAGTTTGTACAGACATAATCATTCTTGAGAAGGAAGATGAGGGAATGGTGAGATAGGATGGAGAAAAAGGAAAGAGGTGGGTGTTGATGAAGGAAGCCCTGAGCCGGCCCGGCATGGGCATGTGGGGTCATTAACAGCATGTAGGGCGTGGATCACACCTGGAATCTGGGCTCTACACAGCCCTCTCTGAGTAGGATATTGGGAGGTGCTGAATTTTCTCCCTATGTGGTCAGAAGTCTCACTGTCAGTGTTTAAACTCTGCCTGGCCCTGCCACTTTGGTCACTGCTGTGACCTGGTACTGTCTTGAGTGCGCTTCCTCCTGACTCATCTCTGTTTGTCGCTTGGCTGCTGGCCCAGTGCGGCCCTGTGGAGTTGCAGGGCTGCTTGGGGCAGAGTCAGGGGAAGGCAATGGAGAAGTAAATGAGGAATAAGATTGTACCAAGCAGGGAAGATGTGAAAAGGGGCTTGCCTCTGGCAGCATTTTGTTTTGCATGAATTTGGGCTGGAATAAATAGTCTAGAGAATATTTTTTTGCCTCCTATAATTGTAGCCTAAATGTGCCATGGCAGAGGACAGAAGATGACTTTTTTCTTCAACAAGAATAGGACAGTGGCTTTTGGAATCAAGAGTTAAAATTCACTCTTATCCTAATAATTAGCAAGGGTTTTGCTTGTATTTTGGCTTGTGTTCGATATGATGAAAAAGATGAAGGTTTTAAATGTGCTCTTGAGAAGAGGTAAGATAGGGAGGATCGATTTTTTTTCTATCCAATATTTATATTCTTTTTCTGTATAGAGTAGACTAAGGATCTTATTTGGAGACTAATCATATATTATTTCTATAGCTTTTCATTTTGGTTAAGCTGACTACATTTGCCTCTAATCATTCCTATTAAGTATCAGATTTTAAGATAACTTTTTTTTCCTCTGTAAATGACCTAGAAATTGTTTTAGATTTTATTTTGTAACATATAGAAATGTTAAAAAGGGGCGTGGCTAGAGAGACATTTTCATTTTTCCCTTTATTTTTAAATGATGATTGGGTGTGTACTGTAGCTGCATTTCCTACGGAATATTCACTTGGTGTGGGGACTAAATGACAATGACATTCTAAGTGTTAATAAAATATTAAATAACTTGCATCTGGGAAATATCCACTTAGAATTGCTTATCCTTATTTCTGCTTGGTCGTAGCTGGACATGTAGAGTTTGTGCACGACAAAATGAAAACAGATGAGCCAACAAGGGGCCTTGGGGAACATAACTGATGCGTGTTCGAAGCAGCGTCAGTAAAACCTGGAGGTTCTGATGTGGAGAGATGGGACCCTTCCATCCATTGGGAATTGGTAACCTGTGCCCTAGATGTCTTCTGTGGCTATCCTAGGCCCACTAATGACCTGAGAATCTCTGACACACCAACCTTTACTCTTTGGGATCCTGGTGTGATCTGGAATTTATAGACTTTCCGAGTGTGCTGGCCTCACACTCCCCACCTCTCATCCACTCACATTGGAGGGAGGGTAAGAGGGCAATCTTCTGGCTTTCTGCATACTTGCTCTCAAAACTCTTTGTCCCTTATTTTTATACACACACACACACACACACACACACGTATGTAAAATCTTCAATTCTGCCTGGCCCTGCAGCAGTTTGGGAGAGTCTGGCATGAGGAATACATAGTAGCTCCCTCTGAACTTGGCAGTTAGAAGTGCTGTCCCTTTGGTCTGAGCTGGAAGCTGTCTCCACAGTATTCCTACACTTCCAGCTCAGTCCTCAGACTGGGGCTGGGGAGGCGCCAGCAGTTTTGCTGCACCCTGCATTAACCTTGACTCACTTTGACCTTCAAAGCCTCTCTCTGTCTCACAATGTTTCCACTTTTGCTTCTATTGCCAAGTACCGATTTCTATACCTTCCTAATGGAAATTGCCAAGGAGGAGAACCCCCGGTTCATTTGGTTCCTGTTTGTGCAGAACTTTTCACATCAGGCCACTCCTGGGCAGCTGGTGGGTCTGTGGATTGGCCTAAATGTGGTCTACTCTGTCGTGCCTGAAGTGGGGTGGGAGCCATCCAGCAGCCTGCAAAATAGCTAGAAAACGAGAATCAGCGGGGTTTCTCATGTCCCCAAATCATGTTACTGCTCTGACCAGTCATCCATAGCTAGTGTCTTTTGTGCAGTCTTTCCAGTTATAGGGATGGATTAGCGTTGCCTTTTGCATCTTGTGGCCAATAGCATGGGAATGCAAAATCCTGGGGTTAGGAGTGCAGTCTGTGGCAATGTGAGTAGGTGTTTCTCTGTGTGAAACTAAGAAAAATACGGCGGAGGAAACTGTATGTTAGTGCTTTCATTACGTTTCGCTATAGGTCTGCCTGCATGATCAAAGCAGATGGGAAAGAGCCATGGTGGGGCAATGATCCTGTTCCCTTGCCTCCCAGAGACTGAAGAATTATGTTGAGAGAGCTATTATCTGTCCTACCCCTCCTTCCTGTTTACTCTCATGTTGAGGTCAGAGAGAGTTTAGCAGAGACATTCATGTGAATATAGTCTATATTCTTGAATAGGCTCATATCTCGGTTGCAAGCAACACAGTAATTTTAAAGTTCAGTAGCTGGTTAAGAACTATTTTTTCATTAACTTGATGATGATAAACCTGACGTCTTTTCACAGCGCTGTCAGAGATTACTGATACTGCCTTTTAGCTTTTGATTATTTATGGACATCCTAGGTGTTTATCTCTATGTTATATGGGGTTTTGTTCCTGAATTTTTTGTTGAGAGTATTAAAGTTGACATTATTATGATCTCAAGTGTAAACAGGTATATAAAGAAGTTGTGATAAATTGTAAGGCTGCTGTTATTCAAGATGCTTAGCCAAATGAAGATGCAATTAATACTTGCATAAAGAGTTAGAATAATGGCATCCCAGAAACTGCAGGTTTGGATATTTGAGAGAGTGCATTTTCATGAATAGAATACCTATTTACCTAATTACCTAATCATTTTAGTGAATCTTGGGGGTAAAATCAGGCTAATTTTTACTTAATCCGCTTCTTAGCATTATCCTTAGGAGGTCTTCTGAGATAACACAGCACTGTTAGTTGCTAATAGACGTATCTATTATGTTCACATTTTATCTTGATACACTGACAAAATAAGCTTCAGGAACACTTAACAAGTTACAGTGGCCTCCAGCTGCCAAATGCTAGATTTAATTATCTATTAGGACCAGTATGGGTGTTTAGACATAATGCTTGCAGTGCAGCACACAAGCCTCATCCTTATTGACATTAGGGGTCCAATTGGATCCACCTATAATCCAAGAATGTTAGTATTTTGGGGTCCTTGAAAATGACACTTTATTTCGTGGCAAAGAAAACTAAGAGTCTGGGAAAGGGAATGCATTATCTCAGTTTTACAGCAGGTTTGAGCAGAAACACAATAAAGTCTCAGTTCTCCTGCTTCCCAGATCCAGGATTTCCCACAGTACTGAGCTACTTACGTCCCCTTGCTTTCTCTTCCTTATATTTTGCCATTGCTATCTTACTGCGATCCTACCCTTTACCCCAGATGTTTACATCTGTTACAATTATTGTCTCTATGTAAATAAAAATACTAATTTTTATCATAAACAATTATTCTATCATTTTGCATTTTTCTTGGTTGAACATGAAGTTAGTAACAAATAAGTGTCATGGGCCTTGGAATCCCAAGAGGGGCTCAAGTCCTTCAGGGCACATCAGAAAGATGCTAAGTGACAGCTATGCTGCAAGTAGCTAGAACACAGCTTCCACATGGAGTGCTGGGTATTTGACATTATTGAATGATTTCATTAATCCTCATTTTTTTTCCTCTTTGAAGGTGATAGATTTTAGGTCTTGCTATACGTAATTTTGAACTTTCTTTTGAAATAATTATAGATTGGCAGGAAACTGCAAAATGTACAGGGGCATCTTGTATATTCTCCACTCATTTTCTTCCAATGGTGACATCTTGTGTAACTACAGTACAATATCAAAACTCAGAAACTGACACAGTGAAAATTGTCAGAGCTTACTCAGATCTCAACTGTTTTACATGCTCTCGTGTGTGTGTGTGTGTGTATGTGTAGTATAGTCCTATGTAATTTTATCACATATGTAGATCCATGTAACCACCACCACTGCCTAAAGATACAGAACCGTAGCACCCTGCACGAGGCCCCATCCTGCTATCCTTGAGTAGCCGCTACTACACCCTTCCCCTCCAGTTCTTCTCCTTGGCAACCACTAATCTGTTCCCCATCTTCACAGTTTTATGTCAAGAATTTATATAAATGGAATCATACAATATCTTATTTTTAAATGAAAGAAACAAGTCACACAGATTTTTGTTAGCACTGCAAAATAATTTTTAACAATCATTTGTTTCAAGTACTATTTGTTTTGAAAAATGTGCCTTACTTTTTCCCATATTTTCTGATATCAGGATGGAAAATCAGTACCAAACAAAACAATAATTCCATTCGTTTTTGTTTCCACTACTTATTTTCCACTGTTGTCTCCAAACATTTATTGTTCCATTTTCCCTTTTTCTCCGTTTTTCATCATAGGAAGGTAATTTCATGCTCTTTTTGTCTTCTGAGAAAGCTGAGTAATGAGTATTTAATGGGAAGCCCAGGCTATCCTCGTTTTGATTTTGTGTTATAGGTGTTCCTTTGTGTGGTTGCTAACATGGATAGTCCTTGTGAAACCGGGTCTTTACAGTGATTTATCAAAATAGAAATAGGTACTTAAAAAACTAAACACAAAATGAGTTTGTTCCAGGAATGTACCATTTCTGAGAAAATACTACCTCTTCCAAATGTTGTCTGTGAATATTAGTCATGTTATCCTTTACTCTCTTTTATTCAAACTCTGTGTTTTTTTGCAAGTCCCTATAACTGGGGTAATGAAATGTGAAAGTAAGTGATGGTCTACCAATTACTATTGATATTAATGATGCCTACTGGGCAGACGCCTCTGACGCCGTGCTGTATCTAGGGTCTGCCCAACCTTGCCGAGTTACACAGGATTGCCTAATACTAAATGCAAACTTACTAATGCATGTAGGAAGCCATTTGTATTAATATAATTAAGAGACCCCACCTAACCCTGATGAAAAATTACTTGAAAGTAACAGAAGACAGAGTCCTTACTTTAAAGTAAATGAACTATTGGGAGTAATTACTATTAGTCCAGCCATAATTAGATTTAATGAGATTGAATAGAAACAAATTAGACATAATTGGAAGCTAAGCACAAGTCAATTACATTCTCATAATTTTAACTTTATAAAAGTTATTGAATTAAATGACGAGGATCAATTAACAGAGGAAATAAAGCCACGAGGAACGTTTCTGGGAAATCGGTACTATTTCAAGAGAAAAGGTATTGTTTCACTTAATGATTAGACTCCAGTAAAAATAATTTTAATGAATTTTGCAGGCTTAGCAATTTAATAACTTTAAATGAACTAATTATGCAAATTTATAGTTTTACCTATATAAAGTAGTACAGCAATTGTTTTAAGGAATCAAGGAGCAGAATTTTTCTGATAGAATAAAATAGCACATTTATAAAAATCATTGAATTCAGATGGTTTGGGCCTGACTATAGCCACTCTTAATATTCACTTTAGAGCTGGGTTAGCTGTACGAGAATTACAGTTGACCCGTTGTAGAAATGGCGTGATTGAAAATGCTTTCTCCCCAGTGCTCGACACAGACTCTGCGATTCAGTCCTTATTCCTAGAGCACCGCTGTCAGCCCCGCTACCATCACCCGAGAGGCCCTAAATCACTTTTTATTCAGCAATGTAAGAGATGTTCTGTGCAACTGGTCACCTAAGAACTCAGTGCTAGTAAACTGTGATTACTAAAACAGTCTCCTTAAAATACAGCCAGGGTCAGTCAGAGTACTGCGATTTCTGCCGCCTGGGCATTCAAGGGATTGTAGATCCTGACCCCACTCTGTGACGCTTCATGACCTTCCAAAGGGGCTAGAAGCATGAACTGACTTTAAAACGTGATAGAATAAGGTTGCAGTTTTGATTCGGCGCTAAACTCTAATTCCCTAATGATGATAAAAAGATTAATTCTGCAGTGACAATCACAAAGGAGAGGATGGTAGCAAATAGGTCTTGGGAAATAAGCCAAATGAGACGCACAGATGCAACACAGCTTTATAGACGCTATCCGCTAAACACGTTGCGTCTGACATAAAACCAGCTCCATGCGTGCTGCAGGTGTGGCGAGTTCTTTGCTGAAGCATGTGTGCCATTTTTCTGCAGTTATTTTGAAAAAAGACAAGTGCATGTTTAATCAGGTTTGAGTGAACGGAATTATGATATTATCAATGCAGTGGGCAACTCTATAAATGATGCAGTGAGATTTTGTGCAAAGAAATGCATTGAGAGGTGCGAACCTAGACTTTGAAGGATAAAGAACATACATTTATAAATAAGAAATAACTCTCACTTTCATCCGTTATGTACCATAACACAGCCCAGCCCCATCCAGCTATGATTCTTACGTAAAACAAAGTTACTTGTGACAAAGCAGACCCGGCAATTCTCTGGAGCCCAGGGAAAAGGAGGAGATTCCTAAGATTCATGGCAAGGGCTGCCGCTACTCTTGCAGGGGTGTGTGGGTGGATTTCTCCACATGCATGTAGGTGCAATGTTGGGGGTGATGGAGTTTTCAATATTTGATTAAAGTCAAATAATTTAAAT
>NW_012148875.1:1043564-1046472 GCF_000956105.1 Propithecus coquereli | reverse complement strand
TTTATCTCTTATAATGTTTTTAGCCTTGAATCTATTTTATCAGATGTGAACATTGTTGTATCAGTTTTCTTTGGGTTAATGTTAATATTTTCTTGGTATATCTTTTTTAATTTTTTATCATTATGTTTTCATTGTGAAGTTTTAATTCTAGCATATGGCTAGATTCCAATTTGAGTCAAGTTTCCTTATGTGTGTTTAAATGAGTGGTTTAAGCCATTTACATTTATTGTGATTACTAACATTTATATTTATTATACAATCTTATTTAAATGTTTTATTTTGCTTCAATTTTTTATACTTCTTTTTCACCCTCTTTTCTTGACTTCTATTGTATTGATGGATTTTTTTTTTCAAAATTCTTGACCCTATTCTACTTCTGTCTACATAAGGAAATAAGCTAACACAGGTTAGAGTCAATGGAAACCACACATAATTTACGTGTTTTGCAATTTTGATTTGTAGGTGCCGTTTAGCTATTTTTAACTGATTGGAAGTCTGTGAGATCTCAGCTGTGAGTGTGTCACTCAAGAGAAGTTTTGTATTTGTTTCAGCCTAGTGTTCCCAAATATTCCCTACCTGAGAGTTCTTTATATTTCTCTCTTGGCTTAGATTTTCTTAGACCCTGCTGAAGTATAAATTTAAAATTCAAACCTGTTTCTGTGGTTTTTGCATCTTCAAAGGGAAATTTTTTCAGGACTCAGACTGAGATGGACAAGCTCCTTTTCATTTCTTGACTTTTGTTAGGAGCTTTTATTAATATTTCCTGATTCGTGAGTCCTAAACATATGCAGAGGTCTCACTTCCAGCTCCCTACCTTTCAGGGGCCCAAAGCCTTGTCTTCCGCTGCCTGCACTACCTTGAGATTCGGGTCTCTAGATTGTTGGAATTGGTGAATGTTTCCAGAGCAGTTTTTGATTTTTGGTTCATACTTTTTGCATTTATTGACCATCAGGTTTTCTGCTTTGTCTTATTGTCATTTTTCCCTGGGTATTTCTCCTACTCTCTTGGAAGCACAGCTATGCATTTAAATGCATGTTTGCTGTATTTTATCTGCTGTTTCTATATATTTTGAAGTAAGGGCAGTAAGGGCTTCCCAGAATATCCATAACTGATTGCTAAAGGAAGAGGTTTGCTTTAATGTACCTTAGAAATATCCCATTTCATACAAATAGCATCTTATATAAACAATTCTTGTGTGTTAACACATGGGGCTCTCAGGTACTCTAGCTGAGTCACATGGTGATCTATTCCAGGTGTGCCATGTTCTCTTAACACAACTGTACTTCTTTTAGTGAGTTTTATAATTGTGATTGTTTTTTATATAATGTTGGCTTCTATTACCATCAGTACACATTAGTGTGACTTGCTGTTGTGTGACATTGAAATCAGTCTTAAACCCATACTGGTCTAAGGCAGGGTATAAATAAAGATTATTTCAGACTTTAATAACCTTAATGAGATCATGTGTCTCCTGGTATGAAGCTATTCTCCACTGTGTAGGCAACTTCTGCATGGCCTGAGGTTGCTGAAATGCTCAGAAGAGCAAAAGAAGGCAGGTTCCCTGTGGGTGGCTACAGGGTGGTGTGTACACTGGAGAGGGCCGGGCCGTGCCTGGTTGCCAGGACCGTCCTGTCTGGGAGGCTGGCTCACAGGTGAGCTGAGCACCACGCACGCTGGTCTGGCAAGCAACAGTCAGGTGTCTTTTCTGGAGGTCAGATAGGCTGTCTTGCTGCTTGCACCACTTAGGTTTCTTTGCTCCTCACATCTGGAGCTGATACGGTACATGCTTGGGCAAGGAAGAATCAGCCAATGATGAGTCCTGAGTATGGTGAGCGCATGTCCACAGTGAGTGCTCCCTAAGTGAAATCCATGGGAGTAGTGGCCTTCTCATTTGTAACAAAGTGTCATTATGTTTAGCACGTACCATTCCCTTCCTCCCTCCCTTCCTTTATTGCTCTTGTCACCCATTTATCTTCATTTATGAAATCCTCAGTAGTGCCTTATCCATGATAGAATAAATTCTGGTTATCTTTACTTTAAAAGTTATCAGTGTGAATGGTCATGACAGGCGGTGAGTGTATGGAAACTTCTACATTGTGTGAGAGTCAGGAAAATGACAAAAAGGGTGCTCTGCACCGGGACGTGGCAGCTATATCTGCGTTTCGTGTCTCAGCGGCCATCTGGGTACATGAACCCAGCCTTCGGCGTTCTCCGGGACATCTGCGGATATTAAAAACATCTGAGGTGGCCTCGGACAACCAAGTCTGCTTTCTGGCTTGTATGGTAGAGCTCCCTGGGGACTTGGAAATAGCTACCTTAATGTGCATAATATAACTTTAAAAAAACTAACAAACCAATGTCTTAACTATCAAAAATCAGGCTTCCCCTTCAACATAATCATTATTAGTGGCTATTTTCTTCTTCCAGCTGTGCCCCACTGTACAATAGCAATTACTAAGCAGTTCTGAAGCCCTCTGGAATCGCTTTCAGATTCTGTAGCACATTTTTAAAAGATGGCTCCGTGGTAGTGAATCTTCACCATATAAGGGTACTTGTGATTTTTGAAAACAACCAAAATCACCCATACCCAATTACAGTACTTAAGGTTGGTTCCTCACTGACATGTAGCCATAAATTAATGAGAGTTTTGCTTATAATAGTTTTAAACAGTTTGCGAAGACAATTCCAAAAGGGGAATTTGGAAATATTTTCCGCATCGCTGAAAGAAGATAACTTTCGAAGATAATGACTTTGAAAAACAAAGCTTATTAAGATAAATAAGATTTAAAATGTATATATATATATATATATATATTTTTTTTTTTTTTTTTTTTTTTTATCCATTTGGCCAGCCTATGTCTCTTGAGAGGGGAGTTTAAGCCATTTACATTTATTGTGATTACTAACA
>NW_012148875.1:1023131-1043419 GCF_000956105.1 Propithecus coquereli | reverse complement strand
CTCCTGAGCTCAAACAATCCGCCCGCCTCGGCTTCCCAGAGAGCTAGGATTACAGGCGTGAGCCACCGTGCCCGGCCTACAATGTATATTTTTGAAAAAGAAGCTACGTTGTTTGGCAATTCCCTCTCATGCTCTACTTAAGGACAGTAGATAGGGGTTCTATACAGTGCTGTATTTAATTGTAAGTATAGTGGTTTATTGGATTCATTCCTTCCCCCTTTGTCTGTAGTTCAGTGCACTCTCCTTTCTTTTGCCAGAACTACTTCTCTTTCCTCACTCCAGTCATAAATCTCTCGCCCAGGCTTTAAGGATAGGCACCTGACGCCACCTGGGCAATCACGGATGCCATACCCCCAGCTACAGGATTGGTTTAGGGAGGTAGGTATTCCATGGGACCAATCACAGAATGAAGTAGAGGAAGAGAGTCTTCCCACCTCAGTCTAGGAGGATGCTAGCAGAGAGCTACTGACATGTTTTCTGCTGTAGGAAAGAAGTGGGTTTTAGGTTGGAGAGGATGAAGCTAACTCATCAGGTAAGTGGAAATGAAAGACCAAGACACAGGGAGTCCTGGCCCCTTTTCAGGCGCTAATCCTAGCCTGAGGTCGAGCTTCGCTCACGTTCTTCCTGAAATGTAGTAAGGGGAGCTCCCAATTCCTTTTCTAAGAGAGCTGGTTTGAGTTGGGTGTCTGTCTCTTCCAATCAAGTGTCCTAGTTCTTTATCATCGTCATTGAAAAAGTATTTGTAAGTGCTTCATTCCTCACTGGCATGGTTTTTGTGCTGAATGAAGTGATCGACACAGATACAACCTCTGCATTTTAGTGGCTTACGCTCTAAGAGCTGTCCATCTGGTACTCTTTCTCTAGAACTGTAACTGCTAAGCTCAATGAATCTTTAACTCCCACTTTTTGGATATATAGTTAAAAATTAATTTTAATAGTTGAAAGTCATCCATCTTTCCAAGAGGTTCAGACATACTCCAACTGAGGGCTGAGTTGCTTTTAGGCATTTGTGTGTACAGAGTTCTTGGTGTGAAGGTTAAACTGTTCACTTCTCTAACACACAGGAAAACTGATTCACAAAAACGTTTAGTGTCACAGTTATCCTTCCAGGCCCCCAGGCACCGGAGATTTGGTTATCTTTTCACTCAACTGACAGTTGATCCATTGTTTGCACTGGATAATCTGGCTTTGTTCAAGCACACCACTGTTTTTGTTTTTAATTCCAAATCTTACCTCATTATGAACAATTTTCTACCCTTCCCTCTGGGGAAATGCTAATGCTGCTTGTTTATATAGAAAGTAAAGTTAAGGAGTCAGTGTTGACATTTTGGCTTGCTTTCACAGGCAAGAAAAAAAAGAAAGAGCAGTATTGTATTCATATGTTAAATTTTCTTTCACTTTCCCCCCTCTGTGTATTGGACTATGCCTTTAGCAATAAGCTAAGTACTTTAGCCAAGTTGCCTCATGCATTAACCACTAACCACTGACAGTAATGTCTTTAATGACTGTTTTGTTTCTTTTCATTAATTTGTCTCTGTTTCCCTTCTTCTAAAGCCCATAGCGAGTAACTATATTTTAAGTGGATGTTTGGAGTAACAATGAAGCTCCCTGCTGTGTTTCCATTGGCTGAAATCAACATTTACCTGATGTGTTGAGGAAGCAGGACCCAGTTGTGGGAGGGCCCAGAGTGGAGTATTCTTCAGTGACTGGAAGTGCTAAGGAGACTCACCCCGTCGACGGAGAGGTGACCCAATGTGTGCACCCAACACGGTCGCAGATTTACTGCCATTGGGCCTCCAGGAGCAGCCACAGACGATCGGGTGTCGTGTTTGGGAATAAGTCATTTCATGTGTTTTCAGTGAGCTGTAGTCTTTTCTTTTCCCTGTGAAATTTTTTTCATTGAGTTGTGCTGTTGACTTCATATTGTAGGATTTTATAAAAAACAGTCCTGCAAAACTCCTCTTTGTGTCTCCTGTTGAAGTCATTGTTGAGGCTGCTATTTTTACATTTCACAGTGACTTCTTGATGAGGAACTAAGGAGTAATTGCTTTCTGGGCTCGCTACCTGAAAAACTTGTGCTTTACCAAGTGATCGTTTTATTTACACCAAGTAAACAACGTGATTTTGTTACTACCCCTTTGGGTTGTCTACAAAGCGTGGAACCAAATTTGTTACTTGTCTCTGGCAAACATAGAGGATTATTTGGCATGTATTGTGTGATGGATGAGTCTTGTACCTGGCTCTGTCTTTTCTTTCTCTTTGCCTTATATTTCAAAGACCTCATTTTTTTTCTTTACTTAAGAAAAAAAATTCTTGTGATTTTATATGCATTTTAATAAAATTACTTTTCATAAAGAAGCAAAGCATAGATAATATGGAGTAGCCATTTCTTATAAAGTGATGCCTAATCTAACTCAAACTCATATAAGAGCAAACTCTTCTACTAGATGTAGCCTGGTTTAACATTAGGTTTGCTCAAATTTGTTCAAGCTATTAGGTTGGTGCAAAAGTAATTGCGGATTCAGATTCGTAAATTTTAAATCATTATAACTAGGTTCAAACACATCTTTATTAATCAAAATAGGAGCCATTACAATCAACACCTTTTTGCCAATGAGAAATAAGTTTGTTTATCCCTGTAGTGTTAAAAACCTCAGCTTTGGGATTTGATGAACTCTTGGAAAGCATTTTCTGCATCCTGCTGGTTGTAGAAGCGTTTTTCCTGCAAAAAGTTGTCCAGTTGCTTGAAGAAGTGGTAGTCGGTTGGCAAGAGGTTAGGTGAACATGGCAGATGAGGCAAAACTTCGTAGCCCAAATTTGTTCAACTTTTGAAGCCTTGGTTGTGTGTCATGCGGTCGGGCGTTGTCCTGGAGAAGAATTGGGCCCTTTCTGTTGACTGATGCTGGCTGTAGGCGTTGCAGTTTTCGGTGCATCTCATCGATTTGCTGAGCATACTTCTCAGATGTAATGGTTTCGCTGGGATTCAGAAAGCTGTAGTGGATCAGAACACCAAACAGTGACCGTGACCTTTTTTGGGTGCAAGTTTGGCTTTGGGAAGTGCTTTAGAGCTTCTTCTCAGTCCAACTACTGGTCGTTGCTGGTAGTCGTATAAATCTGCTTTTCTTCACACGTCACAATCCGATTGAGAAATGGTTGGTTGTTGTTGCGTACAAGAAGAGAAGACGACACTTCAAAATGACGATTTTTTTGATTTTCAGTCAGCTCATGAGGCGCCCACTCATCGAGCTTTTTCACCTTTCCAATTCGCTTCACATGCCAAACAGCCATAGAACGGTCGACGTTGAATTCTTCGGCAACTTCTCCTGTAGTTGTAAGAGGATCACCTCCGATGACTACTCTCAATTGGTCGTTGTCAACTTCTGATGGCCGGCCGCTGCGCTCCTCATCTTCAAGGCTCTCGTCGCCTTTGCAAAACTTCTTGAACCACCACTGCACTGTACATTTGTTAGCAGTTCCTGGGCCAAATGTGTTGATATTGCGAGTTGTCTCTGCTGCTTTATGACCCATTTTGAACTTGAATAAGAAAATCGCTCCAATTTCCCTTTTGTCTAACATCATTTCCATAGTCTAAAATAAATATAAAATAAACAGCAAGTAATAAATCATTAGCAAAAAAAACCCATAAAGCGAGAAATGGGCATTAAAATGATGGAAAGCATAATCACATTTATTTAAGAATGTATTCCAATATGAAACAGCAAATTTCCACAATGCTAAAGCCACAATTACTTCTGCACCAACCTAATACAAGAAACGTATGCACATTGTAGATTCAATTCATGTAGGTTATGTGTGTGTAAATATTTATCAACAGGAAGCCTTTAGCCCCTGTCTCCGTGGCTGATAAACCCCTAAGTGGCCTAGGAAACATCCTGCCGGCCTCCATGGGGATCTCGAGCCTCCTCCTCTAGCCCCGTTGTCTCTCCCACTCCCGTCCCTGCAAGAGTGGAGCATAGATAGAAAGCATTGAAGTTTATTTCCCTAAAATAAGGACTAGTGTCAGGTTCCAAGATACCTATTGGTTAGCATTTTCTAGAGGTGGGGCCTGGAAGGGGTAAAAGTTAGAAGCTTCTCATTGTAACTGAGTGCAAGGCGAGACCATTGAGCAGACGCTCAGCCTCCTTCAGCTGTTTCTAGGAAGAAGCGGAATGAGGTGTTAGGGTCAGTGCCTGTAGCCCAAGGCTGTGGGGTAGCCTGGTGCTCAGCTACTGTCCTGGCCTGAGAAGGCCTAGGGTGATCCCAGGCTTTGGAGAGAAGCTGTTTCTCTTCTCTCCCCTTGCTCTGGCCCTGTTGTAACTGAGATTCAGCTTTGCTTTCAAAAGTCCATTGAGGTGTCTACACAAGGCTGAAGGAGTTCTCCAAGTGGTTCAATCTGTGCGGTTCAGGGGGCCCAAAGTCTGAGCTAGTAATGGTGCTGCTTTGGTATGTGCTTTTTTTTTTCTTTCGGTTGTTCCCTTTAGGAATATTTCTCTAGAGGGTTTCATAGCAAGGAGTAGTGACTAGGCCGGGGAGAATGGATTATTTCACTTATATCATCTTAATTTTTTATGTTGTATTTTTTAGTTTAAAATTTGATTTATTTTTAGTAGGAAATTAGTTCACATGGTGAAATATACAAAATTGAAGAGTGTGCATTGAAAATTCTTCTGCCCAGTTTCACACTTGTCCTCCATCTGGATGCCTTGGCCACATCACTCAGACAGTCCTGTCATTAGTTCCTTGTGCATTCCTCTAGGGTGTCTATCTGCACATGCAAGCAAAATAAATGTATGCATTTATGTTCCTGCTTTTTTAATAAGAGGTAGATTAAACACACTGTTTCAAACCTTGTTTTTCTCTAAATAGTATTCCATTTCAGTCAGTATATAGAATTTATACAATTTTTTTTAATGTGGGCATAGCATTCCATTGAACAGATAGACTACAATTTATTTAACCAGTCCAACTATAGGATTATTATTATTATTTTGTTTGTTTTTTTAAAGGCAGAATCTTGCTCTGTGGCCCAGGCTAGAGTGTAGTGGCATGATCATAGCTCACTGCAGCCTCAAACTCCTAGGCTCAAGCGATCCTCCCACCTCAGCCTCCTGACTAACTGGGATTACAAGTGTGTGCCACCACACCTGGCTAATTTTTCTCACTTTTTTGTAGAGATAAGGTCACACTATGTTGCCCAGGCTGGTCTCAAATTCCTGGCCTCAACTGATCCTCCCACCTTGGCCTCCCAAAGTGCTGGGATTACAGGTGTGCACCATGATGTCTGGCCTGGTAGGATTATTTTGAATCCTTTGCTAATAATGCTTCAGTGAATACACTTATGCATACATTATTGTACACATGTTCAAGGACATTGTATAAAACCAAAAGTGGAATTGCTCTGTCAAAGATTACAGATATTTCCAACTTGAATAGATACCAATCACCCTCTGTAGGGTTAGTGAAAGTTTACACTCCACAGCCTTACTGATGGCGTATGTTAAAAAACTTTGAGTTTTTGACACTCTAAAGGTGAAAAATCATCTTTCAGGGTAACATAATTGCCGTTCTCATTTTATAACTGAGGTTGACAATCTGTCAAAGAAATCATTTGAATTTTTCTGAAACTATCTGTTTGTGCTTTTGAACCCTGTTCTGTTGTTAATCTTTTCCCTCTTAATGTCTAAGAACTTCCTATACAGAGATAGATTCACCCTTTGCCTGTGATATGATTACAGATGTCTGCCCCCCAATTTGTCATATGTCTTTTGACTTTTCTTATCATTTTTTTGCCACACTGAAATTTTTTTATTTTTATATAGTAAAGTGTTACTATTTCGCGGATTCTGGATTTTCAGAAATAGGAAGGCTTTTCTTATTTCTAGGTTTTAAAGGAATCCTTTCACGTTATTTTATGTTATTTTTATGATTTTCTTTTTATTTATATTAAAAATTTTTGTTTTATTTGGAATTTATTCTGGTACATGATGTGGGAAATGCATTTAACTTTATTTCTTCATGTATCTACCTACTTGTCCAAACGACACTTTTAAAAATATTCCATGTTGTCCCCATGACTTGAGACACCATCTTAATCTCCTTTACTTAGAGGGCCGGAGCCTGGGGCTGAGATATGCCGGCAACATATGTCTCCTGGGGTGAAGTCATGGCTTTCCGCTGGGGAATGGGGGGTGAGACAGAACCCCCAGGTTCTCGGTCACAGGACAAGGAATAGACCTTCTGTGACGTGTACCTGGGGAGGGAATGGAAGATGATTCTGGCTCAGAGGTCATAGACTTCCACTGTTTTAGCAATATTTAGGAGATTTTCTTGAAAAAATGCTTATTGTTTTGCTGTCTGCCCTCAAGTTGATTTTCAGAGACTTTAAATGTTTGTGTTTTATGATTTTCACTGGTTAAATAAATGGCTGTTTCACTGGGGAGAGAAGACTATCCCAAGTTTCTCTATTCTGGAAGTCTGATCAAATTACTTTTTAGGTCCTTCAGTAATGTTTTAATTATACACGTGTATCTTGCATTTACATTTATATTTATTGATATAACAGTTATGCTTGGCTTTTCATGCATTGTATATTAGATTTTATGTGTTTATAAATTTTTTAAAAGTTCTTTACTATGTGGTCTGATTTGTTTGCTTGTGAACAATTTTTCTGATGTCTACGTTTGGGAACTTGTTCAGTAGCTTTATACAATATTTTTAATAATGCATTTATTTACTCAGTATTCATCACTTATCTATTTTGCATAGTGTTCAAATTAGGCATTTTCTTTCTGCTCTTTCCAACTCTCTCACCACTGAAATCTCAGCATTAGTAATGCTTTAATATTGGCTATTTTATTGTTATATATGCTTATATTTCTAAAATTTGATTTATTACTTTAAATGATGTAATTTGACTCATGGCCATTACAGATGAGGTGAATGAGGTACATTTCCTCAGGACTGCAACCTGTATTCATGCACATCATGTCTGCACAGGTCTAGGGCTGCTGTTCACGTCAAGGTATGGGTGAACGATATCCCTGAGAACGAGCATTGCATAGACCGCGTGTCTGTATGCAGCAGTCTTGATCTACTCTGTGTGCGATATTCTTTCCTCCTCCTATTCCAGTGGTTAGCTGCAATATTGCTTTACTTTTAGGGCATATGGCATTTACATTCATTCTGTTCCCCTGACTCTCATGTTTATTTTAGTTTTAGTCAATGCCATTTCACAGTTCTTTTGCCACAGTTTCCCTGGTCATCACTTGGTTGGTTGAAGTTCATTCGCTAGTACTTTTCCCAAGTAGGAAAATATTCCCTGAGTTTTTGTGTATTTAAAACTGCCTGAAATCTAAATTTAAAATGTAGTTTGGCTAAGTATAAAACTTTTGGTTCTCAGTTTCTCTTTTTGAATATCTTGTAAGTATTGTTCCACTGTATTTTGGCATTAAATATTGCTAGGGAAAACTATGAGGCTGACCAATTACATAATTACATTCTCTTTTTTATAAATGACTTGATTCTTTTTTCTGACAGACTAAAGGATTTTTTCTTTTCCGTAATGCTTTCTTTTTTTTTCTTTTTAATTTTTTAGGATGTTCTTAGTGTTTCCTTTTTGGGAGAATTGAATTTTATCCTGGAAAACTTTTCTTGAATCAGTTCTTAAAGTGATTCTATAGTTTTTCAATGCTTTCGGTTTTTTCTGTCAATACTGCTCCCTTTTTCTGTATGTTTCAGATTGTCTTTACTTATCTTCTGTAGCTATTGTTTTTTTCTCTAATCCTTTTATATTCTTCCTTTATTTCGATTTCATTTTATTTACTATTTTCCTTTTTATCCTCTATGTTCTTTACTGTGCTTTCTAAAAATCTCTGTTCATCTCTGTTCTTCTTCCCTGTCCTCTTTCACTTCTATGATTATTTCGGTCTGTCTCCTTTTCTAGTTTTTGGTAGCACACGCTTTATCTCTTATGGTTTTAACACGTGTTCCCTGAGTTCTTCTATCTGCTTTGTGATCTTCTGTTTTTGATGTGACAACTTCATTAAATTTTGATTTCATGGCAAAATATTTGGGTAAATTTTTCATCTTGTCTTTGGCAATGATTTTTGTTGTACACTCTCATCTATTGATAAGTTTTGCTTTTTCTTTTCCATAGTTTTTTTTCTTACAGTGTTTGCACATACATTGGTAATTATTTATTACTGAATTAATTGAATTTTCTTTCAATCAGCAATTTGTGAGAAGTTCCTATGGAGGACGGGAGAGGGGTGCAAGTTGTCTTGCAGGCTCAATGACCCGGTGGTTCCTTTGGTACCACAGAAATAGGTGCTTCTGCAAATATGGCTAATGGGTGGGATTCTTTATATAGCACCACCTTCTCTGACCCAAACTGGGCCAGGAAGCTTCTGGTGACATCCCTGTCCATCTGGGTTCCTGAACCCATTATTGTAAACAAAGACTACAACTTTTGTACTTCAGTGAGTCCCTGGCCTTCAGCACTTTCTGAAATCAGCCACTGCTATGCCTTTAAACCATCCACCATTCTTTTCTTCATTTCCTTTCACATGGCTTGCTTGATTTCAGCTGTTTTGAGTCTCCACATGTGTTTTGGAGACTATGGTTTCTATCTAGTTTCTCCTAGATTTGCTGACAATGGAATCTGTATTTGAAAACACAATTCTTCTTGATTTTTTAGAATTATTTTTAGGATAAAAATAAAATAAAGAGTAGTGAGAAATGCTGTTCACGCCACTCTGGTCACACCATACGTAGTATTGGCATGTCAGTGAAGAGCACTCTATTCACACAGCTCTAATGGAACTCCTAGATGTTCCCTAGGCTTATATTAAAAGGATTTCATATATATTTGCCCATGTTTACTATGTTTTCTACTTTTGCATATATTTTATACATGACATTTTAGTAGGAGATCCCAATGTTTGCAAAAGAGTAGCCAAACTCCCAATGTATAACATTTCTTTTTCTCTGCCTCCATCAGTTGTAGTAGACACCAATCTGGGACAATTAATTTTGTTTAGAACTCTGTAGTCAGTGCTGGTTTGTAGGTCATGATGGCGTGGTGTGAGTACTAGACGGGGTCTTGGAGCAGAGCTGTTAACAGACATTATTTCTGTTCTTGACTGATAGCTGGGAAAAATCAGAAGGTAAAACCCAGTCTTCATGGATGACCTGGGATTTCCTTGTGTTCAGTCAACAGGGAAGTGTAAAGATACTAAGCCCTTCTTGGGTTGAAAGTGAAAGTAATTTTGAGAAAAATTGGCATCAGACCATTTATTCATTTTACTTGACAAGAATTTATAAACATCTTTAATAGATGCCATAACCATGGACTGATACAAAATAGAATACAAATGCACAAAAGAGAACACAAAAGCGGAAAATGGCAAGTGACATATGGAGGAAAAAATGACTTTACTTGAGAGGGTATCAGGAAGGTTCCTCAACTGTAGCAATATTTGGAGGTTTCATAGTATATGTTGATAGCAAGGGAATAAGTGAGCTATATGTTTTTAAAAGAAAGATTGTTTAAAGAGAGAGCAAGGTCCTTTAACAATATGCAGAACAGATAAAAAGTGGTTGATGATCTATGAAAAATCACCTTCTACACAGAATGAGAAAGCATCAATAACGTTTTAGCTTTTGCTTTATGTTTAACAGAAAATTATCAGTGTAGTGTTTTTCCTAGTCCTCAGCAGCTTAAGGGAAATATTAATGTGTATTATACCTTTTGAAAACTGGAATTCATAGAATGCTCTGCATTATTGCATGAAAAATTGATTTAATGATAGCCATTCAACTGGCATGCCAATGTTAGGAAAAATCTGAAAATGAACAAGGGTTTGCATTACCGGGAAAAGGCTGCAGGAGAGGACCCGGTCACACCTTTAAATGGCAGACACACCACACACACACACACACACACACACACATACACACAGACACACACACATACACACAATACATGATGGGGCTTTCAATAGAGGGGACTTGTTAGTGCTCCTTTATTGAGTCAATGAAATGAGAGGGATTAATGATTTGCATGGTGATTACTCCATCCGTCCGTGTTGGGAGCCACTTAGGAGGATTCTATTGGCATCTTCCTTGAACCAAGCAGAATTGCACAATACAAGAGGTTCAAGGACTGAAAAGGTCGTGTCTTTATGCTCTGAAAGCTTGAGTGGTTATACAGTGCAGAGGTCCCTTGCAGAAAGCTCATTACCTGCTATATCTCTTGTTTTCAAAATTCTTAATCAGGTTACTGGCAACGAGAGTGCTGTTCTCTTTGGTTACCAAACAATGAGGCATTTATAACAGCAGGTCACTCAAGAACAGCACTAGCCAACATTAATAAGTTAAAAGCACCACTGGGACACGGAAGAATTGGCAGGACTGCTGGGCTGCTGATCTTGTTTATCCTGTTATTTTTCTTCTTCGAGGTTCCTTTCTGGAATGTCTCTTTTCATTGCTTATGTGCTCATCTGTGCTGCTTTAAAATGCCTTCCCGGTGGCAGAGAGTAATTAGCATATAGAGCCTGGAAACTCAACTTTTAAATTTTATTAATGAGCTGAGTTTAGTTCCCGTTCATTTTTTAACTGACTCCAGGAGCATTAATGAAAAGTATATAAATATGAATACAGGTGTAGTAATAAAAGAGAATTATCAGTCACCCTTAATTTAATTGGTGTCACCTTAGCTTTTAGTAGGTAATAGGCTAGCATCGCCACCTGCAATCATTCAAGACTACTTTGCTCACTATAGTAATTAGCTCACTTAAAAAAGAAGTTAAATGACCTTTCAAAAGTGAGCAAAATAGAATCTGGTAAGAACTATTAAATTATGTGTCTGTGAATATAGCATTGGTAGAATATCATAGAATTTTAGAGTTTTGAGAGACCTCAGTGGTCATTTTGTGCAATGTCTGTCCATGAAAGAATCTCTCGAAACACTCTCTTGTAGCATTGACTTAGTAAGACTCTAGTGACTGGAGATTATTTCAATGGGTCTGTTACTCCAAGGTCTCTCGTCTACTGTTACTAATTCTTAGATACTCTATGTGCCAAATACCCTCTAGAGAGAGTATTATGCCTAGGAAGGGTGTTCGATGCTTTTGGATAAAGGTGCAATTTATTTAACCAATATTTGTTATATGTGCATTGAATCCATTATGACTACTTTGGGCACAGAGAAACACGAAGTGTGGCTATGCTGTCTCTGAAGAGCTTGGATTCTGGGATCTGTGATGAGATATGTAAAGAACAACTTGACAAAAAAAGTTGAGTATTACATCATATGAGTTAAACACTTTTACTAGGAATTATCAGTAACCATACACAGCCAACAAAAGTGGATATAACTGCAAATCAAGCCAGTGGGCTCCTCTTGGTTCTTAGCAAAATTTTCCACATTAAAGAAAACCTCAAAATGACATTTTTGCTTAGGAGATGCACAGGTCATTTTTATTTAGGAGACATTCAGAGCAATTCACTGTCTTTGATGTATATGTTCATGGAAATGCTTTAACAATACTTGTGATTTTGGTAGTTATCTGCCAAGTCAGAAATGAATCCAAGCTAGTATTTTGGCCTTTCACTTTAATGAGCACAAAGTGAAATGCATTGGTATTCAGTATCTTCCCCCAAGCACTAATCCAAAGCATTATGAAGGGCTCCTTCCCCACTCACAGGTAAGTGTATCTCCAAATGAGGTGAGAGCTTGTTGGAGAGTCCATGATGACAAGCTAATGATGGGCGCTATTGATTTTTCTTGGAACAGCTTGACTTCTGAGCATTATTTGAATATATACTTGAGATTTTAATAGATTTGATACTGCACATTAGAACAAATAGTTCCATGATTGGACCTGACCATTTCCTAACCTAAATCCTCCTATTTCTCTTCCTAAACTCTTTACAGTAACAACTAATGACAACCATTATTATTATCTTGCCATTTGCCAGGCACTGTGCTAGGAACTTTATATTCATTTATTTTATTTCATCTTTGCCACAACACTGTAAATTATATTCTTATTTCAATTTTACAAAAGAGAAATTGAGGCCCAGAGAGATAAATTCTCTGCAAGATGGCCGCTTTAGTCCATTTCTACTGCTATAACAAAAGACCTTAGACTTGGTAATTTATAACAACACAAATTTATCACTAACAGTTCTGGAGACTGGGAAGTCCAAGATGAAGGCACCAGTAGATTCAGTGTCTGATGAGGGCCTGGTCTTCAGAGTTGGAGACTTCTACATGTTCTCACATGGCAAAAGAAGGAAACAAGCTCCCTCAGGCCTTTTTATTATGGGCACTAATCCCATTCACGAGGGCTCCATCCTCATGATCTAGTCACCTCCCCACCTCTTGACATATTGCATTGGGGATTAAGTTTCAACATATGAATTTTGGAGGAACACAGACATTCAGATCATAGGAACATCAGAGTAGTGCTTTAGACTCAAATCCGTTTGAGCCAAGAGCCCAAACTTGCAGTGGAATTTTCTTGCCATTCCTGGAGCATCCTAGTAATTTTCCATTTCTACATATTTGCCTGTGTGGTTTCCTCCATACGGAAGGCTTCATACTATCTGTTTAACTTCGTATCTTCAAATGCTTATGTGAGTCTGTCCTATTTGGGTGAGGTCAGTAGGAGCTATTCCAGAATTACAAAACTGAAACTGTGCTGTGAAGTATTAAGTATCAAAGTCTAGTCTTTCCTTCGTATGTTTAGCATAGTCTTAAAACTTAAAGTTTTACATTGAAAGAGAAAGGATTATTTCAGAAATATATTTTTAAAGAGTCTCTAAAACAGGCAGCCCATGAATGCTCTTTTCCATCTGTTTTGTGACCTTTGTTCTATCCAGGTAGCACTTTGTAGTCCTCAAACGAAAGGAATGACAGTACCAAAAGATAGAAATACTGGGATTTGGAGTCCGTATCTTTAAGTTGCTGTTGAAAATTATCCATGACATTGGTTAGGGAATAGGAACTGTTTTCCCCTATTTTGAGTAAGTTTTTGGTAATAGCCCACTTCCAAAGGATTGATGGAAAAGGAATATCGAGGTCTATTTTTTTCTTTAGTATATAGTATTTTTGTATGGAATTTATTGATGGTGTATATTAGATTATTCCTACTCTGAGAACAATCTTTCATATAATGCTGAACAGTTTATAAAGTCTCTTAGCATCAGAGAGATGGGTGCTTTTAGGAAAGTGTTACAGCTATTCTGTTAGTATTGATGTTGGCTGCATTGAGGATGGAGACCGTGTCTCCTATATGACCTTATGGGAGCATCTTCCTGCAGATCTCCGATTGGTTAATTAACTTTCATGAAATATTGAGGGAGGCTGGAAGTTAGGAGACCTGGCTTAAGCACTTTCCCTGCTACCTATTAGCTAAAGACCTTGGGGGAAGCTACAGAAGCCTTAGTTTCCTTACTTTTAAAAGCAGTGAGTTGTACAAGATGGTTTTTAAGTCGTCTTTCAGCAATTAAGTTCTAGAATTGCAAGAGGTCTCTTGTTCTACTAACCGCCAGCTTCTTTCTCTGTATAAGATGGGTCTGGATAACTTTTCCCATTTCCTGTTGAATTGAAGGGAATCAGAATATGCCATTTCAAAATATGCCACTTTGGTATATGGATTATTTTGAGCTGAAGACAATTGACAATCAACAGATGCAGAAAGAAGCAATCTTAGAATTTCCTTTATTTGACTAACAATACAAACTTCGGAGAAATGAAGACTGCCATAAATCCCTTCTCCAGGGGAGTTTTATGGCCTTGAAGAAAGTCAGCACTGAGATGAGTCTGCACAAAGAAACCTCACTAAAATAACCCTTATCTTTCTTTCATAGTCTCCCAGTGTATGGTGTATATACCTTCCTGTAAGTTACTGTCCCTAGAAGCCACCCCCTACTTTTCTTTGTCTAGTCAATTCCCCATAATTTATTGCCTCTTGTTAAAGTGGTATGCAAGTCTTAGAGTCTAATCACTATTTTGAGTCTTTACTTATTTTCTCTATAGCCCTTGAGCATGTAGAATTAAAAACATCCATTAGATTTGCATGCCTTTGTCTCTTGTTAACTTGTCTTTTGTCAGTTTAACTCATAGGCTCCAGCCACATAATCTAAAATGGAGGAAGTGTTTTCCTATCCTACAGAATGATGAGGATGAAACTATTTCTCTTTGGTTCACAATAACGATGGGTGTGATTCTTTTCCTTCCCCCTCCTCCACTCCTACAGTTTGAGGGCTCTGTGGCTTAATGAGCTCCCGGGCTTGTAAATATCTTGGCACAGCTAGTCCTGGAATGCAGCCAGCACTGCAGGATTTGAATACTTAACAGGCCTCTCATACGGCCATAAAGCTCGTAAGGTGGAAATTACATTGTCTGCTAGCGTGGGTACCTACAGCATGGCATGACTTGTTGTCAGCTTCACATCAGACCTGTCTTCCGGTTTTATACTTTATGCACAGGGCTGCATAGTCAATTCTAGACATATTAAAAACCACCTTATTTATATTACTAGATGATTCATGCGCTTCCAAGTTACTCTGGGGCAACATCTCAGGCTTCCCGAGGACACAAATGTATCACTCTTATAGAACCAAGGCATTTGGCTAGGAATCGGAAGACCTACGTTTTCATTTAGGCTCTGGTACTAATTTGTGTTGTGCTCTTAGGCAGATCATTTAACATCTCTGAGTGCCAGTGTCCTGAGATCCAAAACCAAAGTGTTGAGCCAGATGGTTTCTTAGGCTTCTTTTGAAAACAAACTTTCCTATATTCTCTAAGGCAATGATTTAGTTTATTACTCTGGTGATAACATACTTTCAGGTAGTAACTTGGAATAAAATTTAATTTTTATAACATTTCCAGATAACTGGAAAAGGAGAAAATTTTATTTCAGCATTGTTGTCCTGAGATTGGAATATGTCTTAGATCACAACATAATTCCTGAAACATCATAAAATATAAGAGTCTAAAGTAGTATGATTATCCAATAACAAAGAGAGTGGTGCTCTCTCAGAACACCAGAAGTCTATTTTTAGAATGAGGTGAAAATTTGCTAGCATTTCTCCGTATGGGCCAAGATACCTGTGAAGGTAGAAATGAAGTTGATGGAAAAACTATTCACTTACACATCTGCCTACAAATATGAGAAACATCTGAATGCTCGATTTTAGTCCATTCTTTAGCAGGCAAAATGCTCTGGGCTTACCTGTCTCTCCCTCTTGATTTGGAAAGAAGAGAAACCTTAGTTTTACTCAATAGGAAGGAGCTTCAGTGAAGTCACATCTCATCTATCAGATGCCTGAGAGCTTTGTAACGCAAATCATACTGCTCCTTTCTTCTTATCAACAACTTAATTTGGGAGAGGAGTGATTGACTAGAATGTTTGCTAATCAGTTTGAAACAAGACTGGGCCGGGGGCCAATGGAAGTTTGCCAGCACCTCCCTTCCAAAGACAAGGGCGGGCGACAGCTGGTCTCATTCTGGAAATGCTTTTGCCCATTATCTTATCATTTGGTCCATTTTATATTGTCTACATCTCAAATTATAATTGTTGTTTTGAAGGCACTCCGGGCTGGGGGGAGACATTACACACAACTCAGCAATATAGATTTACCAGTACTTTGAAAATTGGGTTACCTTGCTATAAATTTAAAATTTCCTCTTCCACTGTTTTTTTTAAGAGTTGATAGTTATATTGACAGTTATGAATTGCTGCTGAGCTCTAGCCTTTGAATAGAGCTGATGTGACAACAATTTGTTGGTGAAGCCGAAGAAGCAACTTTGATTGGACCACCAAAACACGAATTCTTGATCTAATAAAAATAACAACTCTTCTTTGTGTCATTCTCCAAAGTTTCAAAGTAAAGTTAAATAATTGTGCCCAAACCAAGATGTTACGGGGTCATCAAAGTGGCAGAAACACAGGATGCTTTGCAGAGGTTGAAGTGTCAGACCTTGGAGGGACTAGGAGGGGGATGTGAACATGTGAATCAGACTAGACACAGGACAGTAGGGCAGAGTGGGGTCTGTGGAAAACTAGAAAGTATATGCTTCTAAATGTTTTCCAATTTTGACTTAAAAAATATCATGCTCATAAAAGCCTTGGTATAAATTGTCAGCTTTGAATAAATTAGAGTTTGAAAAACTATATTAATTTTTATTTTAAAGATATCCATGCAATTCATTGTCCTTCACAAGGTAGGCAATAAGAGCTTTGGAAGAGAGGAAAAGGAAAAGAGAAACAAAATTCGTTATGTGGCTAATAGACATCAGGCATTGTATTTGGCATTTGAAATACATGATTTCATGAATCCTAACCATGGCCACTGCGGTAGGCAGTACTGTCCCCATTTCATGGGTGAAAATTTTCAACCTAAGAGAGTTCAGGTAACTTACAAAAGTGGAAAAGCAAGGATTTAATTACAAAGCCCGTGTTCTTTTCTTTATACTAACTGTATGAACTCAATCAAGTTATTATATAACCTCCCTGTTTTAAGCATTATGCCTTGTGTTTCAAATGGGAATAATAATACTTTCTTCACAGGAATATTTTAAGAATTAAAAAAGTTAATAATTGTGAAAACGTCTCACAGAGTCATGTGTTTTTTATATGTGTTGAATATGAAAGTGTGGCAATGACTGTGTCGAGCAACTGCCGTCATGGCAGATGTTTAAACTGCTTCTGCAGTGCGGGGTGGGCAAGGCACCTACGTTCTTTTACCTGGGTTGTTTTGTGAGTTATGTCCAATGAAGCTGGCTAGCATTTGGAGTGCAGCTGGTGGCTGTGCACTGGCTAAGGAATGCTGACACATTATGGTTGCTGCAATCATGAGAGTAATAACGATGAACTGAGGACTAACAGTATATTAATCAGGATTCTCCAGAGAAATAGAACAGGATGTATATATTTACACAGAAAGAGATTCATTGCAAAGGAATTGGTTCACACGTCCACGCACTGGCTTTAATCTGTCAGCACATGCTGCGGTGCCACCTTCCAAAGGATCCATATCCCAAGCAATCTTCACTACCTGCCTGGCCACATCCTGGTCCCAGGCCTCCTCATCTTGCACGTGGACTGTGGCAACAGTCCTTAAATGGTCTCCCTCTTCCACGTGTGCCTCTTAGCAGTCTCGTTTCTCCATGAGGAACCTGTTAAAAGGCAGGTCTGGTAATATTGGTCCTTCGTACAAAACCTCTGATGGCTTCCCACCCCACTCAGGAGAAACCGAAGACCCCACAAAGCAATGAGGGCCCCAACCCTTACCTAACCCCTACATGCTTCCCTCTCTGCACTCTTCTGGTTTTCAGATGTGCTCCTTCCTCTGGGCCTCTATGTGGAACATTCTCTCTCCAGACATCTTTGTGGATCACTCTCTCATGTCTGCAGGTCTTGCTCACATGTCTTCTTCCAAGTGAGCCTCTCCCTGGCCACCATGCTTAAAATGGGAGCCTGGGACTCTTTGTCCTTTCTGCTTTAGCTTTCCTCATGAGGGTGGGAATGTTCTTTCCTTTATGTACTGCTTTATGCTCAGAGCCTAGAAGTTCTTGGCACACAGTAGGCATTCAGCACAGATTTGTTAATTGCATGAATAAATAGCACCTGTGACTCAAAACACCATGTAATATATAGCTACAGAACTTGATGATGAAAAAATCTTGTTAAAAAAATCAGGATATGCCTGATGTGGTGGCTCATGCTTGTAATCCAGCAATTGGGAGGCTGAGGTGAGAGGATCACTTGAGGCCGGGAGTTCAAGGCCAGCCTGGGCAACAGAGTGAGACCCTATCTCTACAAAAAACAAGAAATTTAGCTGGATGTGGTGGCATGCACCTGTAATCCCAGCTTCTCTGGATTCTGAGGCAGGAGGATTGCTTGAGCCCGTGAGTTTGAGGCTGCAGCGAGCTCTAACAGGGCTACCGCGCTCCGGCCTGGGCGATAGTGAAATCCTTTCTCAAAACCCAAAAAGAAAACAAGCTGGGTGTGGTGGCTCACACCTGTAATCCTAGTGCTCTGAGAGGCCGAGGGGGGAGGATCGCTTGAGCTCAGGAGTTTGAGACCAGCCTGAGCAAGAGCAAGACCCTTTCTCTGCCAAAAATAGAAAAATTAGCTGGGTGTGGGGGTGCACCTGTAGTCCTAGCTACTCGGGAGGCTGAGGCATGAGGATTGCTTGAGCTCAGGACTTTGAGGTTGCTGTGAGCTATGATGACACCATTGTACTCTAGCGGGGGTGACAGAGTGCCAAAAATACCCAAACAAGCTTGTGTGGTCTTTGATGTTTCCTAAAATCTTTCCAAGGACATTTCACACTGTAAAAGGTATCAGTTCAACCCAACAACGCAGTGACCTAACGGTCCTATGTTAATTAGTATATCATGATGTACCAAATGGTAGGAAGGAACAGAGACTGCTGTCATCACGGCTCCAATAGTCAAGGCCCATACCGGGATGTGCTTGCCCTGGAGCATATGGAATGCACGCAGACAGCCTTACTGCGGGAAGCCAGACCAGATCTCATATAACTGAGCTGCTATTTGTGGTAAAGACATAGAAAATATGCTACGTGCAGTGCTCAAAAGAACACCCGTGGCTTTAGGGTGCAAGCCATCCCCTTTCTTTTCAGCAGAGCATGAAATCACCCCATTACCTTTAACCAGGTTACTTACATAGAGGGAGTGTGCCTGTTAGTAAAACATCATGCATCCTGGTTTCTCCAGGAGACATGAAGGCCAGACTGTCTCATTTCCCTGTTCCCTCTTCCCTGTCCAGTCATGATTTGCCGCGCTACATTTTCGTCACCATGAGTTGGTCATGAAGGTCAGGGTAGTCCAGATGACTTTGAAGTGGTGTTTCTTAGACTAAGGCTTTCTTCTAAGTCTGTATCATAGAATCTTTGTTCTCTGGCTAATCCATGTCTAACCTGGAGAGAAGATAATGCAAATACTGTAGCCATATGCCCATTTTGGTGAGCGATATCATATATGGTTGTCTTTGCTCTCCCGGGATAGGGTTTGTTTAAATCGATGTTTCGTTGCCATCAGTCTGTGCTTGGTCCATGCTGCCGCGCATCTACCCTGTGATTTTATGCTAATTTGCTGCCCTCTGCTCCCTGTGTGAAAGCTTCCCTGCACCCATTTTACTATCAGCCAGTTTGAATGTCCATTTAGTGTCAGATACAATTTTTTAAGTGAGAATTTTGTTCAGGACTTCCGTAGATACTAACTGTGATTAAAAAAACAGCAGCCTGTCAGGAAGGTCACCTTGGCATCATAGCTCCAAATGCCCTGATAAATGCGCAAAAGATCCTGAAAATATCAGGGACATTTAAAAGTGAGAACACCACCCCACCAAGAATGATGCTACCCAAACATTTGGATCGAAATCCCTATTTTTGATGTTTCTGTGCGGTGTCATGTAGACAGCCCAATATATTTAAAGTGACCTACTCAGGGATTCAAATTTCAGGTAAGTAAGTATTATTGGTTCCTAACACAAAACATAAATTTTGAAAAAATAAACACTTGATTGAAGATTTTATAAAAAGCAGAATTTTAAAAATGATTACATTTCTGTCCAAGGGAAAGAAGACATATATATATCAAGTACTTTATAATTATTTATATCCTTTCACCTGCTTTTAAGACTTATACTAAGGATAAATACCTGTTTCATGAAGGTGCTCATCACCATTATTTATAATAGGGAAAGATGAACCTAAATATTCAACAATAGAAATAATGAAGTAAAACTGGCCCATTCATACAATGGAATATTATACAGGATTTAACAGTGTATTTACAGAGGTTTTTAACAACATCAAATACTTATTCTAAAATGGAAAGTAACAAAATGACCTAATGGATATACAAAAAATTCTCATTTTTGTGTAATTCTGTACCATATACAATCACAACTGTGTAATACATGAGAAAAAATGCTGACAACAAACATACTAAAATGTAGAGAGCTGCCACTGTGTGATGAGATTGGGTGACTTTTTTGCCTTTTAGTTTATATCTTTGTTGGCACATCAAACATTCTTGTCATAGGCTTGAAGATATTGAAGGATGGTCTTGAGACAGACACCCGCGTGTGGGAAGTCTGTGGGGGTGAGGCAGGTAGCAGAGAAGAAGGGAGCAGGTCAAGGTGGTGCCCAGGGAGCAAAGGGCCATGGGCATTTGTAGTGGGTGCCCTGCTGAAAGAACAGCAGCTCCTCATCAATTGTCACATTACAGGTCCTTGGGAATTTGC
>NW_012148875.1:1007535-1021273 GCF_000956105.1 Propithecus coquereli | reverse complement strand
GCCTAATCTATTCTAATTGCTTATCTTCAAAAGCTTCCTGAATTACGGTACCCTGTGGCCACTAACTTCCAATTTAGGACTAATTGATTCAGGAAATGGAAAGAGTTACAACTACTATAAAAGCCAATTAAAATAAACCCCACTAATTTCTATTTAAAAGTATATTTATTGATAACCGTGCAGGAAACTCTTTATTAATGTCTTCATTCTATTTTGTCTTTCCACTTCCTTTAAGTGTAGAAATGCCTTATGCTGCCTTAGTCACCTGTACTTTTTCTTCAATCATGTTTCCCCCTCATTGTGACTTACTGATCCTTAGGGACACGCAATGCTATTTCTTAATTCCTAAGAAAGTACACATTCCAACTGAGCATCTGTGCTGAGACATCCTTGGAAATTAAATTCTAGTCTTTGTTAATAGAGCAAAATGGAAATACAGTGTCAGGTAATGCATGCCAATTCAGCTTACTGTTCGTTTCTACAGATGGAATTATACTGAATCGGAGGGAAAACCCAATAAACTTTAGCCACTGAGTATTCGTGTCGTGCATTGTTAAGTGTGGATTTCTTCTCAAGCCGGCTGCAGCCAGCACCTCTGAGGGGAGAGTTGTCTTCTCCTGCGTGGGAGGAATATGATGCGATCACTGGCCCAGGGTCTCTGACCTGGGAGGGATCTGCTGAGAGCCGGTCAGGCAATCAGGCTGAGACTGGGTCACTCTAGGGGTGAGCTCAAATTATAGTTTTGGTGAGATGCCTGAATTTAGTCAGGAGTAGTAATTCACAGCAGAGCAGGGAAGTGCAAGAGGTCAAGAATAGATTGAGAAATTAAGGGCAGGGAAGTTGGAGGGAAAAGTACTTAGGATGCAGGTTGTGAATAAAGGTGAGGGTGATGAAGAGGTGCAGGTCTGGGAGTGAGGAAGGAAGTTGCTTTGTCAACAAACAGGGCAGTCTTGAGCGCTGCGGAGGAACTGACTGTTGTGAGCGGTGGATTGGTGAGCTGAGTCAACTGGGCAGAATGGTTTCCATGTTGACATGTTCAAACATGTTACTTATGTGCAGATGACTGTCATATCGACAATATCACTGGAGCACTCATGATTTAAATTTTTATGTTACAACGTTAATTTTGGGAAAATATCTCTTAGCAAGGAATATAGGCCAAGGATAGATAGCATGGCAAGAAAATTATACCCGAACCGTGGTTTGCCTATGATTGTTAAGAAAAATCTACATTTTCTACCAGTGATTACCAATATTGATTTATCGGTTAATTGTGTGTGTGTACAGTCTTATCACCAGCATTATAGGCGAGGCCTTTCCTCTCAGCCTCATCTGCGGGAGACCCTGATTTACTTCCTCAGCCTCTTCCTCTCAGTTTCTGCAGCCTCTGGGGAGCTCCTGACTCCCGCTCATCAGAGCAGCCACTGCCCACAGAGTCCCTGGTCTGGACAAGCCAGTGCTAAGAATGTGGTTGTACTAATAGAAGCCTTCTTGTTTAATATGTTGGGCAATCTTTAGTGAAGAGGGAGTTTGTGAAGAAAATACATAGCTGCTCCAAACCTTTGGGGAATGAGACAGGCACTCGTGGATTTCCTCTCTGCAGAAATCTCTGCAGACTACTTTCTGTTGAAGGTAAGAGTGCGTTTTTCCCTGATACCGTGGCTGCGGCTTCATGCTCACCTCTCAGGCTTCCCTCCCTGTCTTCGCCCTTCAGCCTCTGCTAAGCCATGCCACGTCCCTCCTATCTGAGGGGAGCTTGCTCTGGTCCCTCTGCCAGACTTTCTACCCGTGTACACCTTCTTGGCTCTCACTTACATATCCTTTCCTCTGCATCCTTCCCTGACTCTCCCAGCGGCCCTGTCCTCTGAAAGTACCGCATTCCTTTCTGACCTGGCACACGCCTCAGTGTGCTATGTGATGTGTTTAGTTTATGGGATTATTTGCATAATGTTTTCTGCCCATGAGCCTGAGCTCAGCATCTCAGTACCTGCCACAGTGTCTCTGGCACATCGTAGTAGGTGTTCAATAAATGCAAATGCATAAATGATCGAATGAGCGAAAATTCTTTATTGAATACCTACTATGTTCCAGACACTGATAAGTGATGAAACTATACCAGCAAGATGCTTCTTGCCTTCAAAGAACTCAGTCTCATGAGAGAGATAGTCACGCAGGGAGACAAACTGCCACACAACATGGGAAGAACTGCTGTAGAGATATAAAGACCAAAAATGAAGAAACCAGTAAATGCCAACACCAAAGAAACAACAAAAGCAGCACAGGAACAGAGAGTATGGAGTGACAGCTCCGCCGGCGGGTGCTGGGGACTGCAGGTGGAGGTAGGGTGGAAAGAACCGGACCCTGAGTCCAGCATATCTGGACTTCAATTCTAGTTCTGGCACTGACGGAGCCTCCCTGATTCAATTTCTTTTCTGTAAAATGGGGTAATAATATTTAGGGTAATAATATTTACTGATATCAGTGCACAGGGGATTTTGGATTTACCTAAAACATACTTAGTGTATTTTCTGTTGCTTATAAAAGAAGATCTGAAACTGGGTAATTTATAAAGAAAAAGGAATTGATTCCTTACAGTTATGGAGACTGAGAAGTCCAAAGTTGAGGAGCCACCTCTGGTGAGGGCCTTCTTGCCTGTGGGGACTCTCTGCAGAGTCCCCAGGCAGTGCAGGTTGTCACATGGCCAGGGCCTGAGTGTGCTAACATGCTGGCTCAGGTCTCTTTTCCTCTTCTTGACAAGCTGCCAGTTCCCCTCCCATGACAAACCATTAATCCATTAACCCATCCAGACATGTGAATAATGATGTTTCCGGTTGATTCCACCTGTCGGCTGTTGGGCCACCTCCAGCCTTTGGGTCTCTGCATTTGAGATGCCAGGCATGACAGAGCACAGACAAGCACTCCTGCGGTGCCTTGCCCACATCCCCGCCAACAGAATCCAGGGCTGTTTTAGGCTTCTGAGACTGGGGGTTGTTTGTTACACAGCCACAGTGACTGGAACAATGGTTATGTATTATAACACTTGAGCTAGACCTGGAGATACGAGTGGGGATTTGCCAGGCAGAACTATTTGGAAAAGGCTTGGCTTTGCAGGAGAAAAGTGAGAAGCGTAGTGTGGTAAACAAGTAAGGTCGTGGGAGAGAATCAGGAGCTGAGATGAGAAATGTTGAGGTACAAAATCATTCCGTATAGTTTAGTGAAAAACATAATGTACTTATTCATTAACATAGGTAGTTTTCTTCCAGTCCATTGGCTTTACAATGACATATTTTTAAAATTGAGAAAGTTCATGCCATAGAATTTCTGGAATTTCGATTGGACATAAAACATGACTTCAAGTGTTTGAAATTTCTTGCAATTCTTCGTCAGTTAGCACTATTCTCCAAACTCAAGTAAACTTGAGCTTGTCTTAGGTTATGAGCTATGGTTTAACTGATGAGCAATTTTAATTTATTAGTTGAAAAACCATTGTGATTCCTCATGAGTACTCACTCCAGTTTTAGCATGATTTTTGTGGTGGGCGGGTTGACAACAGAGCTGAAAATGAGCAGCGTTCTTATCACAATATCTGGGCTACTGATACATTTTGTATGTAATTTTCCACAGAGGTATTGATTTTAATCAGTTTTCAAGATGAAGCGCCACATTTGTCAAGGCGGAAGACCCAAATGTGCAATTTTTTTGGTAGGGGAAAACTGGCTATAATGAATGTGCTAAAATATATTAGTTTATCTATTAACCTCAACATGCAAGAAAGCACTCGATCATTAGCTCGCCTCGTGAAAACACGGCGGCTGCAGCCTGCCCGACGGTAGGGAAAGTGGAATCAGCAGGACCAGTGGCCTGTGCAGATGCCAGTTGGTGAGGAATGCCTGGCCGACGGTGGCGCGGGGATATTATTAAGCGAATGCACTTGACGCATAGCATAATTATACCACTTACAGCAGGAAAACATCACCGCTTTATCAAATGGTGCACCGCGTACATCAGAATTCATGCTATCATCTATCTCTGGGATATTGCATGAGCTTTGCAATTCTGGAAAGGTTTCAAATCAAGTTTTGATTAATTTTTGGTGGTTTTATTTGGTTATTGAAGTATAGCTTGATTGTGTATGTTTTTTTCCCCCTTTTCTTCTAAGCACTGACAATCTTGATTAAATTTCCCCTTGAGAAGTGGGAAGAAAACAGCAAAGTAACTGTCACAACTTCTTTGAGATGAATGGCTTGAGATACTTGGAACATACCATCCCGGAGTAACCTCTCTGGAAGATTAGTGGAAGGCAGCAAAACTCTGAAGACCTTGCTAAGTAGTAGCTGCAGCTGATGTTTTCTGTTCTTTTTCTTTCTTCTTTTACTAACATGGTATCTGATTTTTTTTCTTTCTAGTATTGATTGTAAGAGCTTCCTCATAAAGCTCAGATGCAGAGTTTATTTCTGTTTCTTTCAAAGTGCTTCTTATCTCGTAATCAAACAGTTGTCATCCTATCGACAGTTGCTTTTCAGTATTTAAATTGCATGGTTGAGGGGCTTGGTTTTGTGATGTTGCTGTATATTTTTACTATGAGAAACACAAAGCAAGATCTGAAGCAGATAAAGCTTTGTGCTCAGCAAACATGGAAACGAGAGTTACCTATGGCTTATACCCATGTGTGCACTATGATGAATAGAATTTTACTTGCAATTACCAAAGAGAAGTCTACATGGTGTTTGAATGTGCAAATTACCTACAATTTTATGTATTGCATTTGTGCTCCTCCTAACTATAGAGTAAAGTCTGAATTTAGCCCTTGGGGGATGTTTTAATAGACAGGCACTTAATTTACTTTGAGGTTTTGAGGATTTATTTAATAAACACTTATTAAGCACCAGTTATGTCCCAAGGCCAGTACTGCACACTGGAGACCAAGGAGACGTGAGACTTGATTTCAGGGATCACATAATCTAGTGCCATGGAAACAGACTAAAATATGAGACCCAGAGCATGGGGGAACCAACAATGTTTAGGTCTCAGGAAGGACGGATTGTGTGAAAGATGGAGGTCTGAAAGCATACTTACTTGTCTGTATACATGAAAATTCTTTGTGGAAGAATAAAATCTTCAGGATTGAAAGATATTTTTATTTTAGCAAATTGGCCATCTCTTTTCTTTGAGCTCATAAACATGACTGACTGTGAAATGTAGTAAGAGAGGAAAAAAAAAGTACCATGGAGAGACCTTGCGTTGCTATGTCAAAAATGACCAACTGACACACAGGAAAGACACATAGTAAAGTTTTAAATTTTTAGGCTGCATTAAAAAATTAAATAAAGTAAGATATCATATAGAAACAAAAGCTAGAAGAATCTTTTCCAGGAGAATATTTTTTTATCTATAGGTCAGAGAACAAGAATGTGAAGCAATAAAGGTAAATGACACTGAATCGCGCTAATGTGTATGAGTGTGAGAGTGTGACAGGTGACAGGGTGCACAAGTCCTTGCCGTCACGGAGCTCTCAGTCTAGGGAAGGGAGGTGACATACTACATCAACCAGTAAATACACACTCTGCCCAGCATATCTGTGGGTCCCAAATATTTTGAAAAAAATTGTCTGTTTTGAACACGTAAAGACTTCTTTTCTTTGTCTTTCTTCCCTAGACAATACAGTACAACAGATAGTTACATGGCCTTTGCACTTTATTAGGTATCATACTTAGAATCCAGAGATGAGTTAAAGTGTGTGGGAGAGTGTGCGTAGGTTATACGCAAATCCGATGCCATTTTATATCAGGGACTTGAGTATCCGAGGATTTTGGTATCTGCACAAGGTCCTAGAGTCCATCCCCCAAGGATACCAAGGGACGACTGTATATTATATCTGATGTGAAAAATAAATGAAACAGAGAAGTGATTAACAAGCAGTAGAAGGGGGCTGACTGCATGGGATGGTCAGAGCAAACCCCTCTGAGGGGATATTGGAGCAGAAACTGAAGGAGGCTGGGAGCTGGTGGTGAGGACACCTGGAGCTGGAGCTTGTGAGGCCGTGAGAAGGTGCTTTCAGCTCTTCCACGGGTGCCGGGAGGTGATGCTTGCTGGAAACTGCCTGGCGGCCAGCTGCTGCTCTGAAAACCACGCTGTCTGCCGGTGACTGAGCAGAGCAGGAGACAAAGCAGACACAGGCTAGGGAGATCAAGGACCCCTCTGCGGCGCACCAGGGCTGGAGGATTCCGCTGTGGGCCTTGCCAAGGGTCTTAGAATCACACTACATTTTAACACGTTTCCCGCCCAAACTCTCCTCCTTCCTTCCTCTTCCAGCCCTCCCCAATTTCCTTCCAGGCTTTTCTCCCAAGTACTCTCTTGCATGTCATACCATTTTGGTGTGCGCTGCTTGGAGGACCCAGACTCACACCACGTTTCCAGACAGTGGTTGCACAGACGCAGAGGCCTGGAGGAGCTGGGCACTTTTGAGGAGCATGCAGGAGGTCAGTGTGGCTCGAATGGAGCGAGCAGGGGAGGAGAGCGGCGAGGAGCTTGGAAGTGCATATGAAGTCCTTGCAGAAGAAAAACAGTTGACTTGATTATAAAATCCCTTTTTTTAAAGAAGGGAGCAAAAATTAAACAACGGCATCTATATCGATTGCAGAATTTAAAGGAAGGGCATTATACAGACTGTACCTGACACGCTTCTCATTAGCAGTGCTCAACATCTGTCTCGGTAGTAAATGTAAGTGGCCCAGTTCTGGACCATTAAAATTTTGATATAACCCATTAAGGCGACTTATAAGCTTCAGTTCAAAGGGCTGTTGCCATTGTATCTGCGACAGTGGCGCTGCATGGTGTGTTTTATGCAAATCTAATAGATTCGTAATGAATGATTCTGCTTAATAAGCTAGTTAGACCATTTGGGCATTTCCTTGAGAGTGACCACACATGTCTTTTTCTGAAACTATTTCACAGTGCTCATCGTTTATCTGCAATAGTGCTTAACACGAAGCCAAGCATCCCATGAGCCCTAAGTGTTTTTCGTTATTGGTGATGAGGGTGACGAAGATGGTTCTTACAAGGTGCCAGTCGGCCACTCAAAGGAACTACCAGATGCTACGGAATGATCCAGATGAGAAGAGACTAGAAACTTTCTTTTTGGAGGTTTGGGGCTTGGATCCTCACTCGACCACAAACTGTAAACTTGATATAGCCTGGACTTGACAGCGCTTTCCACGGGGCACTTAAAGATAGTTCTACCTACTCTCTATTACGTCCATAAGCCATGACAGGTCCTCTGCTCAGCTTCTGATAAGCAAAGGTTGGAAAATCCTTTTAAACTTTAGGAACAGAGCAGGGCTCAGTCAAGCGATAAAAGCTGTGGAAATGAGTCTCGAATATTATCACTGTGTATCAATTGAAGTCAGATGAAGAGCTCTGCATTCAGCCATAGTTCTTTTTCATACTAATTAGATACTCTTCAAAGGTGTAATTACCATTTAAAAATTACTTTGGAGAGCAGGAGAGACAATAGATTTTTAATGTCTTTTAATTTCTTTCTGTGTTTCTCATATTTCATTGGCATTTTCTTCTTTCACCAATGAGTCATAGGACTTTCAAGGACTTTTTCTCTCCCACAAGTTAAAATTCGGAACAGAAGCTCAGATCACAGGAAAAACGTGATTCAATTACCAGAGAAGGACTATAATAATTAAAAATTTGCTTGCATGGATTATCAATTTGCCTGGGACTCCGTCCGCCACCACCTTGAGCAAAGATCTATTTCTGGCCGCAGGGGTGAGCTGCCTTGTTGCATGTAAGCAGAGGTAAAAGAGAAAGCCTGGTGACACGCTCATTGTCACAATTTGTGGCACAGCTAAGATTCATACTGAATCTTCCCCTGAAGCCCAAGCTCTTTGTCCTCTTCCCCTGAGTGTTTGTTGGCATCTTGCGCTGTTTCAGAGGACAAGAATGGCTTGGAGAAGATTGCAGGTCGGTAGGCATGGTAAGCATGGAGTGGGGATATTTTAGAGAAGTGTGTGTTTTGTGGCCAAATTTAAAAAGCGCATTTGCTCTTTCACAGGTGGAATGAGCTACCCCCAAAGCAGCCACCTTGCTTCTTTTCTGGGCGGGTAAGTGACTGAAGTCTCGTGGTGTGGAGGATAGCCGCAGCTTACAAACCTTCAATGTCTTGCTTTTTCTCTTTGGATAAAGCACAAATTCCTTAAAATGTCCTCCAGGCCCTGCACGATCTGCTCCTGTCTGTTTTATCCAGCCTCATCTTTCACGAGCTACTCTGCTCCAGTCACACTGCTTTTCCTTCCATCCCTAGTGGTCTCTTTCCTTTTTCCCAGATATAAGGCCTTTGCACGTGCTAGACTCTACTCTGCCTGGAACACTGTTTCTTCTTCTTTATCTCAAGAACTCCAGCTCCTTTACATCTTATCTCAAGCACATAGACTGAAAATATGACCCGATTCTTTACTCTTTTCTGATCTACAACCTTTGCCATATAATTTCATAGAGGACCCCAGTTTGATTTTGGGCTTAGCCCTGCGAATTTGTTAAGGTTCCCCAGAAAACCAGAACTAATAAGATACATACATACATATACACACACACACACACACACACATACACATATATGCTAGTCTTTATAATATTATTTATAAATATATATATTATAAGGAACTGGTTCATGTGATTACAGAAACTGAGAATTCCCAAGATGTGTAGCCAGCAAGCTGGAGACCCAGGAGAGCCAATGGTGTGGTTCCAGTCCAAATGCTGGCAGAATCCCCAGGAAAAGCTGATGTTTCAGTTCAAGTGCAAAGGCAGGAAAATTAAACAAAATCAAACAAAACAAAACAAAACAGAAAATAATGTCCCAGCAATCAAGCAGGAGGAGTTGCCTTTCCCTTGTTCTAGTCAGGCCTTCACCTAGTTGGCTGAGGCCCACCCACACTGGCGAGGGCAACCCACTGTATACTCAGTCTGCCAATTTAAACTTCAGTCTCATGCAGAAACACCCTCATAGACACACCCAGAATAATGTTTGACCAAATACCTGGACACCCTGTGGCCCAGTCAAGTTGGCACCTAAAATTAACCATGATACCACGTGATTTGCTTGGGCCCATGGGATGGTAGCAGATGTGATGTAAGTGGTGTCTTCAGAGACTCAGGGCCTGCCGGGCTAGTTTGCTTCGTAGGTCTCTGCGACCACTGTGAGAACCCCCGGCCACACTGCTATCTGATGAGAGACACCTGGAACTGAGCTAGCTCACCCCGCTTGCCCCAGCAGAGGCCACCCCACGTCTGCTGGCAGCCAGCAGCCCCAGGCCAGCCAAGATGAGTAGAGCCTCTGAGCTGAGCACCCAGACACTTCGGCAATAAAAGTTCACTGTCACATGCCACTGAGGTTTGTGACTGTCACTCAGCATTATGCTGGCAATCGATGACTGATACATCAGAGAAGCCCATCTTTACATGCACACATGGGCTTTGTGAAACACCCAGCTGGCCTCCTGGTCACCCTGCCGTCAAGCTCCCCCTGCTGCTGGGAGGCGAGGAAAGCCTGGAAGGGCACCCCCGCAGCAGCAGGGGCAGGGGGAGGATCGTTCCCTTTGGAGGGAGAAATCTAAGTATGTAAGGCTCATGATTCAGTGAACAGAACCTCCTGCCACCCTGGTCAGGCCAGGATTTTTATCTCTTTGGGGATGGTGGTGGTTTCACCAGTAGTAGTGACAATGTTTGAGATAAGGAAGTAGACATCCAGATGGTGGCTTAGGGCTGTCAAAGCACAGTAAGTGTGAAAGTGATAATTGTTTGAGAGCAATGCACGTGTAATTGGAATAACAGGCCACCCTGTCTCCTTTCCCTAGATGCAAAGTAAGGAGAATCAGGGCCCTTTGCCAAAGATTGAACTGAGCCTTTACTCAGATGGCCTCCTGAGAGTGCCCCTTCTGTGTGTGTCTGGGAGAGGCTGTATTTCTCATATTCTTTTTTCTTATTTTCTGAAGGCAGGAAGAAGCCAAACACCATTCTGCATGCTAGCGCGACTCACTGACTCCGCGGAGGAGCCAGCTGCCGTGCAGGTGAGGAGGCAGTCGGGGAGAAGCGTTTAGTGTCTGGTCCCTGAGAGTGGCTGTTCCTTTTGGAAGGCATTCCTATGCACTGGTCCCCCCAAGTGTGGCAGACGTGCGTGTAGGTGGGCACACGGCTGGTGCAGGCTGCGGCTCTGACTGGCAGCTTCGCTCTCTCCTGGGCAGTTGAGAAAAACAGGAGCAGCAAAGCCCACCCTGGAGAGTTCTTCAGGGCTCGATATAATTGCAGCGCCATGTACTGCGCTCTGGGGCCCCGCCATTCCCCACCCCCCGCTGCCGCTGCCCAGCATCATTCTATCCTGAATTGCTCCAATTTGGGGAAGTGGTTATTCGAGACCCAGGGAACCAGGGTAGAGACCTCACTGCCACCCTCATGGACTCTGGACTGGCCGTAGCTGCCAGAGTGCTGTAGGTAGGTAGCCTGCCCTGCGTAGCTAATCTATCTAATGACATCTATTTACATATACTTGTCTTATGTCTCAACCAGTAGGGACCAGAAAGGGGAAGGGGAGCAGCCTCGTTTCCATCTCCCTGCTTATGTCTTGGAGGGGCTGTCCTTGGGGACTGGAGCCACGTGAGCCACGTTTTACAGCCAAGTAAGGAGTGGCTTGTGGAGGCACAGGGAGTGCGGGACGGGCGGAGAGGCCCACAGTCCTACTTCCAAAGTGTTTGAATCCCCGACCCCCGGCCAAAGTCCTTCTAGTCGGGATCGGCTGGGGTTTGCTGCGGAATAAACATTCCTAATAACTCGATGCCCTAGCCCCAAAGCAGACTCCTCGCTCGGGCTGCACCTCCGACATTGGTCCGCAAGGACTCTGCACTGCGTGGTCACTGGGGAACACAGGTGGACAAAGGCACCTCCTCAAAGCGCACTTTCCCGGCCACTCTGGCAGGGGAAGGGGGTGTGGTGACCCCCACACTGGTCCTTCCCCAGGAGGTGACACATGTCGCTTCCACTTGTGACTCATGCCTGACTTGTTGCATGGACAGTCATCACAAGGTGGGGTGCTCTAAACACTTTTATAGATTTTCTCACTGATTATTTGGCATCTGTTAATCACAGGGACAAACTAAAGAGCAAAGTTATTTATACCACTCCCTCAGTCTGACTTTTGAGGTAGTACAAAAGTCATACGACAGACCCTCCAAACACTAACCCAACATCTGTGATTTGTTTCCCGCCCAGTAAGGGACGTCCCCTCCTAACGACTTCCCACCACTGTAGGAGGAAAGGCTTGTGTCCGCACTGTCCCCTCACTCCCGCCTCCTGCCCAGCCCTGGTACCTCCTGCGCGGCCCTGGTACCTCCTGCGCGGCCCTGGGTGGAGGGCGTGTTCCCTGCCTTGGGAACTGCAGGGAATAAACTCTTGTTTCAAAGGCCGTTATCTCTTTCCCATACCCAGATAGAACAAAGCCTAGGTATAAATCCTCAAACATAGTGAATGCAATTTTGTTATATGACTAGAAGGAGAAAGGCAGGATTGTGGACAGCTCTAATGGCTAACACATTTGGTTACCACGGTATTCCCGGCACGGCAACTGATCTTGTCTGACACTAACCTCAGTGTGTGACATCTGTCTGCCACATCTGCCTTGGTTGTGTCGGGAGCTTACGATTGTGTTGGGAGCAGGAGCCCTTTAGCTACTTTGCTATCCTGCCTTTTTCTTATAAACAGAAACACGATAATATAGAAGAAATACTCAGACTCCTAGTGCCTGATGACCTGAAGTCCAAGGTTTATTCTAAATTGGTCAGGATAGCTCTGGTAAATATGATTTTTTAAAAAAATTAACGGTGCAAAAATATTACATCTCCCTAAGCCTTGAGTCAGCCTGAGAAATCTGCACAACTGACTTTGAGTCTGGGGGGACTAGGCAAAACTTCACAGGCTTGTTCTGGGACCCCCATCTCAGCAGAGACCTCAGAAGCCTTCAGGGCACAACATTCCACTGGTGGCACGTTGCCAACAACAGAAAAGGCGGAATAATGAGCCAGCCAGCTCTCTGTCCACAGAAGAGAGAGCTTGCAAATGCTTGGCAGCGCTCCCTGGCTGTGCAACCCCCTCTTTGAGCCTGGATGGTTTTCCACATTCACGGTGTACATCCTTCCTTACATTAAAGTCATCATCGCGTGGGGGGCGGGCTGCGCAAAGCCTCCTCTTCCCCGCTCCTGCAGCTTGGCTGCCGCTGCTCTGGAGCCCCCACGGTCCTGGCATCTGCTTTCCTTCTGGGAGGCATCTGCCCTGCTCAAAGAACAGGAGGCCGGGGGAAGATCAGGCAGAACAGGATCCACAGGGCTCTGATTCTCAGGGGAAAAGCAACACGACCGTGGCCGGGTGGAACTGTTCACAAGAGGCTTAAGTAGAGACCCCGTTGCTTCCTACAAGAAGTTTTTGGACAAACTGTGATGAGGCACTTGGAAAAAAGCCTCCTGAACACAGTGCAAGTCTGTATCACAAACAAACGAAGCCTTTTATGTGCTCTTTATGCCCCCTGCAAAGTGCACTCAATAAATAACTACATGCTGTTCTGCTCTCTGAAAAACGAAATGACCAAAATTTTTAACACCATTTCTGAGATTTCCTGTGAGAGTTGATGTATACTTTGTACTAAGTTCAAAGTGCCATTTTCCTCTAATTGTTTTCAATATTTCTTTATATTGTTAACATCGTTCAGAAAAGCACTGGTAGATTGCTTTCCCTGGAGGGAATAGAAGAGAATAAAATTCTGTGATTTAATCTTTAAAAAGATGAGTCGGAAAAAAAAGTCAAAAACGTCCAGATTCAATGCTGGCTTTTTCTAGTTCATAACATGTTAAGTTAATATCTAAATAATGTCCAGAAGTATGCTGTTTTATGTCTTATGTTTACAAACGTGGGTCACAAATTAAAAAAAAAAATTGCTTTGTTTTTTGTTATTAATGTTCCCAGGAACATTTGACATGAAATTTCTGATCTTGTGTAAGTTTCCAAACTTTTGGAAAAACCAAATGAAGGATGTACTTTGCCTCATCCTTACAGAAATGATACAGTGGGGTCTGAAAACCTGTGACATCTCTCTCAAAGTTCTAAACACTCCAAAAGCAATAATTCACTCACTAGACCTGTATTAGAGCTTCTTTCTACTATAGATTTAAAGCACGTTTTTTTTAGATTACTCTTGATTTCGTGATTTAGAAGGGTCGTACTTAGGGAGATAAGGCAAAAGGAAAACTTGAAAATAGACATTTGTCTAGGATGCCTCAAAAATTTCGAGATAATTAGGTAGATTATCTCTTGATCTCCTTTGTTATAAATATTCTCAGGTTTGAAAGTAAAGTTGGTTTCTAGAAAGACCCAATTCGACTCTAGTGATAGGACCTCAAAGTTTTATACCACATCAGAAAAGGCCAGGGAGAACCCCTAAATATCGAGATCAGACCAAAGACAGCCCAGGATTGAGCATTCAGTGCTCAACTATGCCATTAGCCACATTCTCTCGTGAGTTTGTGTGAGAACTATGCACCTTCACAGGTGAGGGAAACCAAAATCGCCCACCCCAAAATATACCGGACATATTTTGAGATGGCTGTTCAGAGAAGCTGCAGGCGGAAGCAGCCCTGCAAAGCTGCCTTTTGTGGGGAGATTTGCATCTGTAGAGAATCTGCATTGATGC
>NW_012148875.1:962323-1007485 GCF_000956105.1 Propithecus coquereli | reverse complement strand
TTCTACTATAGATTTAAAGCACGTTTTTTTTAGATTACTCTTGATTTCGTGATTTAGAAGGGTCGTACTTAGGGAGATAAGGCAAAAGGAAAACTTGAAAATAGACATTTGTCTAGGATGCCTCAAAAATTTCGAGATAATTAGGTAGATTATCTCTTGATCTGCTTTGTTATAAATATTCTCAGGTTTGAAAGTAAAGTTGGTTTCTAGAAAGACCTAATTTGACTCTAGTGATAGGACCTCAAAGTTTTATACCACATCAGAAAAGGCCAGGGAGAACCCCTAAATATCGAGATCAGGCCAAAGACAGCCCAGGACTGAGCATTCAGTGCTCAACTATGCCATTAGCCACATTCTCTCGTGAGTTTGTGTGAGAACTATGCACCTTCACAGGTGAGGGAAACCAAAATCGCCCACCCCAAAATATACTGGACATATTTTGAGACGGCTGTTCAGAGAAGCTGCAGGCGGAAGCAGCCCTGCAAAGCTGCCTTTTGTGGGGAGATTTGCATCTGTAGAGAATCTGCATTGATGCTGCCAGGGTTTGTCTGAGGCCCTCCCTTGTCCAGAGGTAGAAAAGATTAACTGAGAGTCTGACACCTTTAAAGGTCTGAAGAAACAGTTACCATCTACTCTCTCTGGGGGCTGCTCCCTGTGAGGTGTTGTCTCCCTAAGGAGACCGCCTTTGCTAGCCGGGCCTCTCTGCTCCTCCTCCCATAGCCTGTTCTGCCAGGATCCAAGCGCCCATTCTTTGGGTGATCTCAAGATGGGATACACACCTCTGATTGCCATTGCAGGGTTGGGGGCAATTGCTCTGTGGTTCTTTCCCGTGTGCACGTTAATAAATTTGTGTTCCACTTGTCCTGTAAATCTCCTTTTGTGAGTCGACTCTTCAGAGGCTGAAGGGGAGGCTTTCCCTTGGCCCCCACACAGGCAGTGTTAGGCTTCCCGACGTGGGTTCAGCCAGACAGACACCCACAGGCCTTGTGGTTTGCTTCTCTCACTGAGTGGCTGGGCTCCCCCCTCTTCTCTCCCTCTGCAGCTTCCCTCTCCAGGCCTGTTCACCTCGGGGGTGGCTCCTCCTCAGTTGGTTCTTACGAGGCAGCTGCTGCAAATCTTTCTTGTCTCCACGATGGCAGCCTCTCCATGCGATGCCTTCTTTACCCCGGCCTCAGGCCGGGTTGGCTGCAAAGCCCCTCGCCCGACCTTGCCAGGGGATCTTGTTTCACTTTCTTCTACTAGATTTTGAGGTTCTTTTGTTTAAAGCCAGGCAGCATGTGTAGTGCAACATGCATTGGTGTGAGTGGCAGGACAGCTGGTTTCTAGTCTGGGCTTGGAAAATACCAGGCAGTTTGGCTTTGGGAAGAGGACGCACCCTCTTTGGGTTAGAGGCTATTTCTAGTAATTGTGATGAAGGGATTTCAGATCAGTCAACAAAAGCTATTGGTTCTGGGCATGATGATTAAGTGGGAGCTGGACTCACAGGCCTCACAGCTTGTCTTCTCCGGGAAGGTTTTTGTTGCCTATTGTCGCCTGAGAAGGAAGTACTGTAGTAGTGATACATTCTCTGATCTGGCTGCTGGTGACAGTAATTGTGATCCTGGTTGCCAAATGAACGCTTTCTATGTAATCCAGATATCAGCTGGGTTTTCCTGTTCCTGTGCTCTGGATAAGAGAGGCCTAACAAGCCTGTCACTTTCTGTAGGTGCTGAGCTTATGGCCTATATCATTTTCTTTCTTTTTTTTTTTCCTTTTTTTTAGACAGAGTCTCACTTTGTTGCCCAGGCTAGAGTGCCGTGGCGTCAGCCTAGCTCACAGCAACTTCAAACTCCTGGGCTCAAGTGATTCTCCCGCCTCAGCCTCCTGAGTAACTGGGACTACAGGCATGCGCCACCAGGCCCGGACAATTTTTTCTATTTTTAGCTGGCCGGCTAATTTCTTTCTATTTTTTTTTTTTTAGTAGAGATGGGGTCTCACTGTTGCTGAGGCTGGTCTTGAGCTCCTGACCTCAAGCGATCCTCCCACCTCGGACTCCCGGAGTGCTGGGATTACAGGGGTGAGCCACCACGTCCGACCCTGTATCATTTTCTTATGTGTGCTAACACTCTTCCGCATGACGTCTACCTAGATATAAAATTTCACCCCTTTACTTGATTTTCCCATAGAACCCCTCTTGCCTGTGGCAAAGACGCACAGAGATGTGAAGGAGATTTAAAGAGTGATTACATTGCAGAGACGCGTACACTTTCTAGCAAATATTATCTGCTGGTATTCTCAAATGCCTTCCCCCGCAGTGTGTATGTTCTATATCCCTGAGATGGAACTTGATACAAAGGGCTACTTTTTCCCCATAAACGTAGTTCATAAAAAGGACTTTGAGATCTTTTAAAATATGATCTAACATAAGAATCATTTATTTTAGAGACCACATGTTTGTTCATTCACCGTTAACATTCATTCATTCTGGGGTTTTTTGGCTTGGCTGCTACAAAAGGAGATATAAAACCAATTCAGTGCTGCCCCTACCCCCAAAACACACCGGTTTTTGCGAGTGAGTCATCTAGCTTTCAAAGTCAGCCCTCTGGCCATCTGTGGCCGCATGGAGATCCATTCCTGGTGTGTTGACGGCCACAGTTACTAGTGTGACCCTTCTTGAAAGGGACAGTAGCTGTTCACGGATGGAGAAAAGCCCAACTGCACAAAGCAAATCCCCTAGTTTACAGGAATGTCCCCAAGTTCTGCAAGATTTGCTTTGGTTTTTCCAACAAACATTACTGAATTATAAACAGGAGAAAGGAACACAAGAAGTAACCCCCCAAACCCAGAGAGGGGGCTTCTCTTTGCCAGTGAAACATTTCCCAGGTGAGACCACATCACTTGGAATATTGCTTGCAAATGTGTGGTTTAGGTAATTTTGGAGACAGCCTAGATCAGTTAAAGTGACTGGGATATAAACTCCAGGAAGAATAGCTGAACAAATATGTGTGTTCACATCCAGACACACGAAAAACTGACTCCTTTTATCTATGTGTTTGTTATTTAAGAAACCCTAATGATGCTAAGTTATATATAATAATCCTTAATAGCAGCCTATAAAATTCATTGAGCCTTTGCCCTATGCCAGACACTGAGTTAGGTGCCAAATAGAAACAGTTGAATTTGTCACAATTCCTTAAAAATCTGAAATGACCGGCTTTGAGCTGGATGCTTCCAGGTGAGGCCCGGGTGACACTTGGGTCAAGGTTCCTCTCTATTGATTCATTGATGCAGGGAGAGAGGCCTGGACATGGGGTTCTGCGGGCCCTGCGTGCGCTTAATGTGGGCTGTGAGGGGTGCTTTTCCCCATGAACCAGCCCACATATGGGCAACGCGAATAAGAAATTTCTCTTCCAATCCATTTTTAGATAGAATCTGGCGCTGATGAGTAGAAACCGAGGGTTTGAGTGCTGGGCACTGTGGCACCCTATTGCCACCCCCGCACTACCCCCACCTGGAGCCAAGTTCCTGCTCTCTGCTTACGACTTCACCGGCGCCGTCCTTCCGCCATGCCCCCATCTCCCAGGGCTTGGAGACTCTAAACCCTTTTCGGTCTCAAGGCTGTTTCTCAGCTTCCACTTTGTGCCCTTCTGGGTTCCTGGTGAGGAACTCCTCATTCTTCAGCCCTGAGCTCGACAGGCCTTTCCTCGGCCTCCTGCCATCCTCTGTCATCCGGTCCCTTTTGTGTTCTCACACAGCACTTCTACCGATTTTTATTGATTATTGATCTACTCAGTGCTTTTTTTCCCCCTCTCTGCCCTGTTCCTCCCACTGGAATATAAGCAACGAGAGGGCAAGGCCGGGTCTGGCTCCCTCATGATGACATTTCCAATCTGATAGGCAGTTAATAAATATGAGTGAAATATATTAAGTATTAATGGATTATAATAGATTTAGGTGTTTCTTAACATAGTTTCTGTCACACAATTGGGTGTGTGTGTATGTGTGTGTGTGTGTGTGTGTTTAGATTCTCTTTTCATAGCATTATCCATGAAATGAATATCTTGGTCAATGTGTTTGTTACTCAGGGTTCACCAGAGAAACTGTGTGTGTGTGTGTGTGTGTGTATGAGATTTCTCTAAAGGAATTGGCTGATGTGATTATGGAGACTGCAAGTCCAAAATCTATGGGGTAGGCCAGCAGGCCGGAGAGTCAGGAAAGAGCTAACATTGCAGTTCAAATTCGAAGACCATCAGGATGGAGAGCCAGGAAAAGGCCTATGTCGCAATTCCAATCTGAAGGCCAGAATTCCTCCGTGATGGGCAGAGGGCAGTCTTTGTTCCATTCAGGCCTTTGTCAGGTTGGATGAGACCCATCCGCATTACGGAGAGTCATCTGCTTTACGCATGTCCCCTGATGTAAGTACTAATCGTACCCCAAAACACCCTCACAGAAGCAGAATATGTTTATGTTTGACCAGAGTAGCGTTTGGCCACATATCCAGGCACCTTGGCCTAGACAAACTGACACATAAAATGAACCAGCACAGTCAACCTCAAATTTTAAACTTGACAGAATTGTCCCAGAGTCAGGACACAAATGTCCAGGTGGGATCAAGTGCTTGTCCCATTTCTGCAAGATCTGTGACTTTGGACAATCTCTAAATCCCTGAGAGTCAGATCCCTTATTTATAGAAGAGGCAGATGAGTCTAGACCAGGTGTTAGCAACCGGCAGCCCAATCCAGACGGCAGCTGTGTACGTGTGGCAGCGCGGCTGGGAACTGTTTTCACAGGTGGACTTGGGTGATTGCTCTGATCCTAACGGGAACTAATTTTGAACCCTGAATGAGCAAAATGTTATCTGCCTCCCAAAGGATTCCATTGATCTCATTCGTAGGCCTGTATTACAAAAAATTAGGTGCTCTGTACAGATGGGCTCAGTCGCCTTCCCTCTTCTAAGATGAATAGCTGCTTTTCATACTCACAAAGCCACATCACAGTTTGATACTAAAATTTTGAATTTTGATAAGAATAATTTTGTGGAAGTTCATTTTGTCTCTTCTTTTATTGGTACCTACATAATATCTTTGATTTTGTGTCTTGGCGCACAAAGCCTAAACTATTTAAACTCTGGTCCTTTACAGACAAAGTGTGCCAACCCTTGGTCTAAACGCCTCCAGTGCCCTTGGGCTGTGCCACCCTTTGTGCCTGTGTCCTCTGGGAAACATAACACATCACAGAGACCATCCATTTGGTGAGCTTCTCCATGTCTCAGATTCAACAAGTTTCAAGGGATTCTGCTCGTCTGCTCTGATCCCCCATCTTCACACCCTCTGAGAAATGACGACACGTTGGGGACACGCCTGTGATGTTCTCACTTTGTTTCCCGCCTGCCTGGTGATGTTCCGGCTTCTGCCTGGTGCTCAGCCTTGGACTCGCCTGCCACTTCTGGCGACATCCCTTATTTAGACGTGGTGCTGGGTTTTGCTTTCTTTCTCCGGCTGTAACTCAGCCTTACCTGGTCTGACATGACTGCGATTCAGCTACTCGGGTTCTGTCTACTCCACACCACCACGAACAGTCCCCGCGGATGCAGGGCTCTAGTTCTAGCTCCTGGCTGGGTCTGCTCGGTATTGTCCTGGATTCAGCCTAGCCCAACCCTCTCTTCGGGCATAGGCATCTCCCAAAAGCCACATGCAGGGGAAGCTGAGAGGAAGGCCGAGTGAACCTCTCATTTGAATATAAGCTTTTCTAGAATCAAGCTGTTCTTTTCCATCTCTTGTTTATAAGACAGAGAAGGGAAGTGCCTAAATTGCACCAGGCACTGTGTTAAGTGCTCTGCACAGATCTGCTCAGTTGCCTTCCCTTTCCTAAGATGAATGGCTGCTTTTCACATCCACAAAGCCATTTCACAGTTTGATACTAAGCACCCATATAGACAATATTCGGAGTCAGTGAAAAGAGAGTTTTCGCAAATGTTTTAGAAGATAAATTAGCTACAGTGCGAGAGATCAATTTGCATTATACTTTACTTTTCCATTGTAGGCTTTTACTAACTTGATCCCATTACAGTGTTGAATTAGGAAATAAGCCCAAGGCACAAATAGCTGTGAAAAAGTTTTGTTCTGTTGAGTGTCTTGGAATTTGGATGCTTAACAAAAGTTTGAAAAATCCTGGGAAATTTCTTTTTATTTTTTGCATCTCATTTTTCTTGCCTTATTTTTTCTTTCTGTTTTATTTGCTCTTATTTTCAAACCTACACTTCGGACCGTACCATCTAGCTCTGTCATTGACTGGAAGTTTCAGGAATCAGTGACCCCATAGTAGAGACTTGTCTGCTTTGGCCGCTGCTGTGCCCCACTGGGCACCCTGAGGCTCCCTCACCCCTTCCCCAGCCAGCTCTGGAGCAGGCAGAAATAAGGCAGAGTCATTACAGAAAAAAGAAAGAAAAAAAAAGATATAAAGCAGATAGCCAGGGGCAGGGGATGGGGGGAGAAACTCCTACACCTGAAAACATCCAAGGAAGTTGGGTGGCATTGTGAGGTGATCTGAGTCTCCTGGGGCTCTAGAAGGCTCCAAGGATTGGCGCAGGGACTGAACCCTGCACATTGACTTGAGTTAGTTATGTCAACATAAATGTTCTGCTGGAGGAAAGGCTTGAGGACTGGTTTGGTTTTCTGCTTCTCAAATAGATTTGGCAGTGTTCATACTTAGAAAAAAAAAGATAAATATACCTAGATGCTAAAAAATATTATTTGCAGTTAATTTAAATCTACATTAGAGTAATCCAAAATTCTGAAAGGGGCAGTAGTGTTTACATATGGAATTAACTCTTTCTATGTGAATTGATCCTAAATTGATCTTAAGTGGCAATGACTGCCTGAACTTTGCTTGGGCATCTCTTACTTTTGACAGCACAGTTGGTTTTTTTGCCTTCAGTTCAGATTGCTTTGTCCAAAATTGAACTCCTTGTCCTCTCCATTGAGAGGGCCCCCATCTGACTACCTTATTTCTTTTTTTTTTAAATTTATGTTTTTACTGTGCTTATCTTCTCCGTATCATTCCAATTTTAGTATACATGCTGCTGTTCTTTCAGTGACACTATCATTTTCAGTTACCTAGATTCAAAAACTCGAGCCATTTTTGATTCCTTTCTACTGTCTATGTTCTGTGTCTCTGTGTTTCGGAATCTTGTTAATTTATCCTTTGTGCCCCGCTGTTGCTTCCACTTCCATAACAAGACTCTGGACCACTCATTGTCCATGGACTGCGGCCCACAAGTGCACTTGTTTTTCTGTTGCTTTACTCTTTTCTCACATATTTTACAAATTGGTCCACACAGTTTTCTTACACATTAACTATTATTTTCCGCATTTTACAGATGAACCAGCTGAGACATGGAGGATTGATGGGCTTGTCCAAATTCACACACATGGTGAAGTGCTGGAACCAGGATGAGTACGTGGCTCCGTGGAGGGGGCCTGCCTCGTTTCCCCGCTGCCCGTAGCTGCTCCTCTTCCATGGGCCATGCGGATCCCTCATACTGTCCACTGCTCACAGCCAGGGGCTACAAACAAAGGTGTTTTGTTACCTGTAAGCGTATGTCAAAGCTCCTTAGTTGGCATTACATTTCCTCTCCAATCTGTGTCATTTACTTACCTGGTCTTTTCTCATTCTTTTCAGCTACTTGAATACTGCCTTGGCCAGATCTGTCTAACCTGCAGCCTTATGCACCGCCTGCACACGTCCCCTCCAAGCTTGGGACTGCGCAGTTTCCTCTGCCTAGCATGCCTTGTTCCAGATTTCTCAAAGCCTTCCCTGTCTGCTCCTGCAGAGCATATGCTGCTTTGTCGCATGTGTGGCTCTCCAATCTGTTTCTTCCTGGCAACATGCAAAGACTACGTTCCTCACACTCCCTGCAGTTACTGTGCTGCAGCCAATGGTGTGTGGGTGGAGTTGATGTATGCCTCGGCCTGGCTCCAATACTACTCTCTCTTTTCCTTCTGTGGAGACTAGAAACCTATGTGTTCTAGAAGGCAGTGTTATTGTATGGAAGCTGCTCATGTCTCTGAGTTACCACTTGGAAGAGACTCACCATGCAGGGCCACTGAAGAGACAATGACTTTGCATGAGAAAGACACGAACTTTTATTGTGTTAAGTCACTGAGATTTTGGGGTTGTTAATTATAGCAGCTAGTGAGCATGGCACTGACTAATTCAGCATGCCCACTTCAGCAAGCCCAATTCAATTTTCTTATATCTCTCTGTCTGGATTTTAGGGTTGAGAGTTGGCATGCTACTTCATTTTTTTTTTTACCTTTCTTCCACTCCTCATTTCTTCCCTCCTTTCTTTTCTTTCCCTTTCTTCTTTTCTTCATTCCTTATTTAATCTTTTTTTTTTTATTGAGGTCCCCATTTAATCTTAATTGAGAAACCACCAGGGAAAAAATTCTGGAAAATACAATAATTTAATAAAACCTGATCTGGGATCTCAAGAAAGTAACTGTATAGTGAGAATTTTAATAGTCTAGTAGCTGCTAACAATTTAAGTTTTCTGTTTCTCTGTAAAACTTAACTCAATTGTCTGGGAGAAACAACTGCTCTGAGGTGAGTCACTGGGTGCATATTGGAACTTCTGAGGTCTCCAGACCTCGCTGGCCGTGAGTGATGCTGTAGGAGTGGTGAGTTGGGGCCAAAATTTATTTGATGCTCAAATGGCCCATATGGTCATTGGTTAGGTGACAAGATTAAGCTTTATAGCCATTTAGGCTGCAACAGAGGAATTACAGATAACCCTGATTTGGAGAGTGAATTTGGATGAGTGCGGTGTGTTATTTGCATAGCAAAGGACTGTTCTGGGGCACCTGACTTTGTGCTCTGTGAACTCCCAGCTCTCTGGCAATCAGATGCTGTAGATAACCCTGTTTTCACCAGTTGCCAGTGCTGTCTTCCAAAGCACCATGGGATTATGTGTTTGGTCATTATTGTAGTTTGCATACTTATGCCCTGGACTGATTTTTCATCATTATGATGTCAGCCTCTATTTTATGCTGATGATACACTTATATCTGTCTTTGATTTCTGACATCTTTTTCTTTCTTTGTCTGGCAGGCGTTTAATCATTAATGTTTCAAAATCACATGCAGCTGAAACTCTGTAAGACAGAATTTCTGGTGATGAGCTCCTCAACATTGCAGAGACAATCCAGTCTCTCTTTTTCCTGGCCCTGCCGACCCCAATTTCACTTCAAACAGGTATCAAGGGGACTGTCTTTGATTGATAATTGTTTTTCCTGATCTCATATGTATGAAAACCTGTCTTTTATCATGGAAACCTTGCTAGAATGTGGGCATTTCTCTCTATTACTGATGCACAGAGCTTTTCAGTCAAGATTTATGTCTTTCAGATTAAATTATTGGGGAACACGGCCCTTTCTGAAGCCTGGCTATCTCAACAGCAGAAATAGTACTGACTTTGCTACTCACTTTTGACACTCACAATACATCATCGTAGTGCTGGCTAATTAGGACTTTCTTCCCTGGTCTTATTTTCCCACTGTGGGGATTTTTGCACAACTTTCTTTCAAGTCAACCTTCCATTTTACCTTACCAAGCATCCTAACTGCTGAAGTTTATCTTCCACTGGGGAAACACTGCTGAAAATCCCGCAGTAATACCAGAATGACTCTTACTGCACGATTTAGGAGAGAGTCCATCAAAATTGGGAAAGGAGAAAATAAGAAGCTAACTGTTAAGATACTCATGCACACTAGGTGACAGGCACAGTGGTGTCCTTTGCTTATCTCATTTAATTTTTATTACAACTGACTGAACTAAAATCAGATGAGGAAACTGATTGAGAATTAAGAGATTCTACAACTTGCTCAAGGCTACATAGCTAAAAAGCAGCAGTGATGGATTGAAACACAGATATGTCTGACTCTGAAAGCCTGGCTTTGAGCACTATAAGAGAATAGGAATACTAACACTAATGCTAATACTGACACAAATACTCATTGAAATAATGAAAAGAACATTGAAAATAACTAATAACAAGGGAAAATGCAGATGTAATTTATGATGTGATATTACAGATTTGGGAAGCTATTCCTATTGATATCTTATTTACTATGAGCATAACATTTATATGAATATAAGTACATTATTATATTTATTGTTATATAGAGCACAATGCATGCATTAGTGGGTATGGCTATAATCAGTCTGTGAGGCTATGCACCATGCCTGTGATTGGTGGTGGGTAGTCAGGAGTCTGAACATACACTGTGCGAAAAAACAGGACAAAGAGAAAGAGAAGTGGCTACTTATTCTGCAAATGCACAGGGTACAGTTCTAGCCTTCCTCCCCTGGTTGGCCCCTGGGAGGGTAGAATGGGGAAGTGGAAATGAATGTCTTCAAGAGAGCACCAGGGAAGAGATGAAAAGCACAAAGCATTATAGTCCTGCATGGGAAACAGCACTTCATCATAAGATTGGCTTCTCTTTTATGGATATTTTGATATTTTGCATCCTTTTCCAATTTGGGATAATAAATATAGCTCCTTAATGACTCTTCTTTAATGTTACCTACCATTTTTAATCTCTTGTGTCAGATTACATGTCATTTCCCTTCCTAATCTCTATCCTCCCAAGCGCCTCACCAATTGCCATTTGGGAGCCCTTGGCTAAGTCTTTTAGAGTCCTTGTTTTTATGCCTGTCTCCTATTTTATAGAAAAAGAACATAAGGTATGATATCTATAAGGTAATTATACTTACAGAGATATGCACGCATATTGTACTAAATATAAAATACACCTTGACCTCTAGAATTTGAAAAGCACTTTACTAAGGTTACAAAAGTTTCTCAGTTACAGTGCTTGGTGTTATTAACATCCCTGGGGTGACCTATTTTTCTGATTGGATCTTAACACTGACCAGTGATACATTTTTCCACTATTTTTGATTGACATTTTAAATCTGTTATTGCACGCCTTTTCTGCCTCAGTACACAGAGGAAAATCCAAACTTTCCTTGCTGTCTCAGGTTCACCAGCACCATTTATTCTCCTGCGCTTTAGATGTAGATTTTTGGCTGAGTCTGCCATGTGCGCCATGTGTTCCCTTCATTAAATTCTGCATTAATTTCTTTTCATTTGCCTCTTCATCATAAAAGTAAAATTTAGAATCAGAAGCTACATGGATTTCTGGGTATTTTAACCAGACTTTTTAGCTACCAAAATGACTATAGACTCAGAGGGTGAAGTAGTCATCTTCTGGTTTGTCTCTGTGCTTTACTCTGTAACGTGTCTGTCTTTATCAGTATCTGCTGTGTGGACAGCTCCCAGGACCTCTCATTTCAGCAGTATTATTAATGTTACCAAGGTACCTGCCTTATTTTTCCCTCTTTTGCTTCTCCCATGGCTAGTTTTTTCTTCTCTCTGTATCATTTAAACACATTTTTGTTCTGCCTATTTTATCCTATTCCCTTTCTTTTTTTATATTTACATTCATAGACCTACTTGATAGAAAATTGCCCTAAAATTTGTCCTCAGGACTTCTCTCTCAAGCCCATGTATTCTCTTTTACTTTTGTACTTTTATTTATGCACATGCTTGCTGAAGTATTTCCTCTGATGTCTAATCAACAGCAATGTCTTATGCAGAGCGTAAGACTCTTTTGGATGGAGTGCTAGCCCATGGTGATTCCTTTGCTATCACAGTCTGCCTACAGTATCTGGCTGTCTAACAGCTGCCTTCAAGCAGGGGAGTCAGAGGGGCTTTTTGGCCTTCCCGTTATCTCATCATCTTTGTACAACAGACAGGGATTTTTCCCGGTCCAAGAGTCTGAGAACAGAACTCTACTATATTACCTCTAATCCCTTCACTCTTCATCCAGTTTCAGTTGGGCTGCAAAACCCCTTTCCTCATTGATAGGAATTGATACAAGCTGTGTTCTTGGCTATCTGAGCACGTGGCCTTAGAAATGTCTGTAATGGGAGTTTGTGAAGTAGCTGTTTCTCAGAGGCAAAGGCCGAGTTGTATTAGAAATACAGAGCACTTGCTATTAGGAGGGATTTTACAAATTAATTCTTGGAATGCTGTGCTCCATTGGAGAGTAGTGAATTTAACCTTCGGCAAAGACATATCAGTCTCATGCTACAGCTTATATGCAGTCATGTGTTGCTTAGTGACGGGGACACATTCTGAGAAATGCATCACTAGGCGATTTCATCTCTGTGTGAACATCATGGAGAGCACCTGCACAAGCCTAGATGGTACAGCCTACTACACACCTAGACTATATGTGTAGCCGTTGCTCCTAGGCTACAAAGCTATGCAGCATGTTACTGTACTCAATACTGTAGGCAGTTGTAACACAGTGGTGAGTATTTGTGTCTCTAAACATGTCTAAACACAGAAAATATGCAGCAAAAATACAGCATCACAATCTTACGGGGCCACTGTTGTACATGTGGTCTGTCTTTGACCTAAATGTCCTTGTGCAGCACATGACTGTATCACATGTTTAAGAATCAAGAGTAGATTCCTAACCTTTCAACAACTCTATCCTCGTGTTACTTGTTTCGATGCTCAAAAACATTTTTGAGGCTGTAATATCCTTTGTGCTCTATAATCTGCTCATATTCCCCCTGTGGTTTCCCTTGTGAAAAACCTCCTGTGGCTTTGTTCTTGGAGATGCTGAGGCACTATGTATTCCTTTCCCATAATTTACCATGCCAGGCACTGCGACCCTTCTGAGAGCCTGGAGAGACCCCTGTTTTTTGGTTTTTTTTTGTTTTGTTTTGTTTTTACTGACATTTTGAAAAGAAGAAAGAGTTTCTCATCCCATTTGCGAACTGATTGCAAGAAAAGCCAAATGACAGACAGGACCATCACAGCCTGGTTTGTTCCCTTTCAATCTTGTTCTTTACTAAACGTTTGTGTGCAGAGAGAAAAAAAGGCTCAGACAGACTAACGCAGCTTGAAGCTCAGCATGCTCACCGAGACTGACTGTTTCCTGGTGTTCCTGTAGGCCACAGGGAGCATCTTCTCCGAGATCCACCCATGATGATGAAGTCTCAGGTTGAAAGGTAGCGCAGTTTCTGTCTCTACCACCCGCCTTTCTCTGGAGTGACATATACTGTTGAGATGACATATTTTGAAACTTCATTTTTATTTTCTGTCTTGTTTCATTGCCAAGCCATGGAGAGAGAGTATGTGTGTGTGTGTGTGTGTGTGTGTGTGTGTGTGCATGTGTGTGTGTCTGGGGTGGGGAGCGGTGGGAAGAGAGTAGGAAGGAAAAAGCGTCAAAGGCACCAAAGACACACAGCTGGCTCTGAAGTTAGTACTAAAAGATTATTTTATTTTAGGTAAAAAGTTCTTTCTTTGCCAGAGCAAATATTTGATTGTTTCCAGTGCTTTCGAAATACCCTATTTTCTTCTTGCTTAAGTGTCTAGTAAAGTTCGGCAGTCCTGTTCAGCAAAAGAGAATAAATCCAATCCGCATGTCTCATAGCTACAGCTATAGCTTGGGGAAAAATCAAATAAGAAAGAAGTTAACTGGAGTGTGCTTTTAATTCATCTAAAATATTTAATCAAACTAAATATCTGACTAACAAATTAACCATTTTGAAGATATTTTGTTTCATGGTATAGGTGATTCTTTATATGTGTCAATCAGCTCTTTATCTTCTTGGTCAGCCAGAAAATTGATTTTCATTAGTTAGAGAGCTTTATGGAACTAAACCCACTGCTCTGAGGCATGAAGGCACAATAAAGAGAATATTCCTATGCAGGATGAGACCAGATATTCTGGTCTGCTCATTAGGTGACCTTCAGAGTGATGGTATTTTCAAATCTTTAGGTTTGTAGGGCCAGTCATTGAGGCTGTTACTGGAATCTCAGCACTTGTCCTTGAGGTTGCATCAGAAGAATGAGAACAAATGGTTTGAGGAGAAGGAAAGAGAAGTTTATTACTTTGCTGGCAAAGGAGGAGGATGGAGACTCCTGTCTGAAATGCCATTGTCCTAATAATAAGCAGAAATACAGAGCTTTTAAAGGATGGGTTCTCAGCTTCAGGCAATTGCTGTTCAACTATAGTTGATGATTCTGATCATCCCATCTCCTAAAGACAATCTCTGTGACTTTTACCCAGAACCTCCATTTATCAGATCAGGCTGGCCATCTCTTGTTGCACAAATAACAAAAGACTTACTGTCCCTCCCAATCACTGGCCTGAGGCAGGGATGCAGGCTTTAGTTCTCGAAATGGAGATCAGGGTGTGTTAAAGAGACAGAAAATATTTTTGCCCTTTTTTTCCAGGCCATTCCCTCTGTCACATATTCCCCACTCTCAATATTTCCTTTCCATATCTATGGGAGGAGGGGTGACTACTCTGTCACTATCTGTTGATGGACATTAAGGTTGATTCAATATCTTGGTTATTGTGCATAGTGCTGCAATAAATATGGTAGTGCAGCTATCTTCTCAATATACCGAATTACCCTCCTTTGGATATATAGTGGGATTTCTGGGTCATATGGTAGTTCTATTTTCATTTTTTTGAGGAGTATCCATGCTATTTTCTATAGTGGTTGCACTAATTTACATTTCTACCAACAATGTACCAGGGTTCCCCTTTCTCCACATCCTTGCCAGCATTCGTTATTGCCTGTCTTTTTGATAAAAGTCATTTTAACTGGAATGAGATGACATCTCATTGTAGTTTTGATTTGAATTTCTCTGATGACTAATGATGTTATATATTTTTTCATATACCTGTTGGTCATTTGTATGTCTTCTTTGAGAGATGTCTACTCAGTTCCTTTGCCAATTTTTTAATTGGATTTTTAAATTTTTTCCTATTAAGTTGTTGGAACTCCTTATGTATTCCAGCTATTAACCCCTTGTCAGACAGTCAGTTTGCAAATATTTTTTTCCATTCTGTGGGTTGTCTCTTCCCTTTGTGGATTGTTTCTTTTGCTGTACAGAAGCTTTTTAGCTTGATGTGATCCCATTTGTCCAATTTTGCTTTGGTTGCCTGTGCTTTGGGGGTATTACTCAAGAAGACTTTGCCCAGACCAGTGTCCTGAAGCATTTCCCCAATGTTTTCTTTTATTAATAGTAGTTTCATAGTTTCAGGTCTTAGACTTAAGTCTTTAATCCATTTTTGTTTTATTTTTGTATATGGTGAGAGATAAGGGTCTAGTTTCACTCTTCTGCATATGGATATCCAGTTTTCCCAGCATCTTTTATTGAAGAGACTGTCCTTTCCCCACTGTACGTTCTTGGCACCTTTGTCAAAGATAAGTTCACTGTAGATGTGTGGATTTATTTCTGGGTTCTCTATTCTGTTGCATTGGTCTATGTGTCTGTTTTTATGCCAGTGCCATGCTGTTTTGGATACTACAGCCCTGTAGTATAATTTGATAGGTAATGTGATTTCTCTGGTTTTGTTCTTTTGCTCAGGATGGCTTTGGCTATTCTGGGTTATTGGTGGTTCCATATAAATTTTAGGATTTTTTTTTTCTATTTCTGGGAAGAATGTCAATGGCATTTTGATGGGGATTGCATTGAATCTGTAGATTGCTTTGGGTTTGGGAATTTTTTTTAACAATGTTGGTACTTCCAGTCCATGAGCATGGAGTATCTTGTGTCCTCTTCAACTTCTTTTGTGAATGTTTTATAGTTTTCATTATTGAGCCCCAGTTGAGAGGAGAACACCTTGAGGAGTGTGGGGCCCAGGCTTAGCTGAGCACCCTGGGGCTGCAGCTCAGCACTGAGGAATGGGTAGTTCCTCCATAGAGAAAAGAATCAGTGGGGACATTCTTAATAAGTTCAGCCAGCTTGGTTCTGAGTGCTTTTTCCCCCTAGCAAAAATCTCTTTCCAAAGGGTCCTATGGGGTAATGAATATAGCATGTTCTTGAGAGAAGAATAGGCTAGTTTGGAATAGAGGATTAATTTCAGTGATGGCAAAATTTTGGAGATAGTAGATTGCGTTTTGAAGTGTCTTTAGGTTTCAATCTGTTAAATATGTTTTGACTTTTGGCAGTTAGGAGCCACTGGAGGTTTCTCTGTAGGTGACTGACCTGCACGAATTGTTTTTGTGAAAAAGATTTACACTAGAAGCAGTGGTTAAATGGACTGAGAGAGGCAAAAACTCGAGACAGGGCAGCCAAATGAGAGATGGTGGCATTGCCCTGGGTGAACTGTGACGAAGGTGTTGGGGTGGCTGTGCGAGGTGTCCTGGAGAGGGGCAGAGAGCTGACTGCACACTAGAATTCAGGGTAGGAAGAATCAGAGATTGCACCACTTTAAATAATCGTATAATTGGCAGAAATGGCACAGTCAAAAAGGAAACTTGTCTTTGAGGAAAATAAATGATCTGTTTTGTGTGGGCAAAGGAGAGGATCAGATGAAAAGCCTATCATCTTATTTTAACTTGCTAATAACTCTTATAAAATCTGTCAGGGACAGAGACATAAATGATGGTAAGACACATCATTATTACTGGGTTTCAGGTATCCATGTTCCTCCTTTTCCAATTAATTCTGAAATATAGAGAGTGTGTTCCGATTTTCAGAGAAGCATGAATTCTCTCAGGCCATTATTTAGAATCTGAAGCAGTATTTTTTCACTTGGAGCAACCCATATCCTTTTCACTGTGTTTCCTTTCCTTTCTTCTTTCTTTCTTTTTCTTTTTCCTTCTCCCTGGCCCCCTTCTTTAGAATATATTCTACTCTTGTTTTGGGGTCATAAGGATTAATAATATTTAAAAGTTGATACCCTTAGTTCATCAAAACAATGGTTAGGGCTATTTTAGTTTCTAACACAGGTTTCCCTCTTGTCTGTCTTGGAAATATTGGTTGAGAAATTCTGATAGTTTCCAGGTAAATGAAACAGCTAAAGGTGAATTCTAAAGGGTGACTATGCTTCCTGGGGGTGCTACGTAATGCTAGAGACTCTGGCCAAGACCACTCCACAGTTACTGTGGGTCTGAGATTCCTTCAGTGACTCCTGCTTGTGGATGGACTCAGCTGGTGTGAGTAGTGACCATGGTCGATTATGATGTATTTAAAGATGTAATATTTTGGTTTTATTTACTAGAATAAAATATCAAGTAACAAAAATATTAAGGAGATTCACTTTAATTGCTTCTACCCCCTACAGTGTCTTTTTTTAATGTGACAAAGATATGATAAAGTAAAAAGAATTTTTAATTTCAATTTCAGGTTAACACAAAAAAAGTTAGAAATTCCCACTATTGGGAATTCCTACCATGTCCAGGAAATATGTAACAAGGGCAAAAAAAAAAAAAAAAGAAAAAAAAAAGAGAAAAATACGTCAGTCTTAATTTTTTCAACTTAATAGCAGGATCGAATAACGTATTGTTATTTTTTCAAAGTCAGGGTTTATTGAGGTATAATTTGTGTATGGTGATGGGGTTCTGGATATGCTACTTTAGAACATGGGACCTTGGCATTGGAAGCAACTGGAGAAGTAGGAAGGTCTCTCTCATCTTTCCCTTCCCCTTCTCCCCTGAAGCAGGCCATAAAAGAATTTTCCTATCCTCTAAAGTAGGTCATAAAGCCTTCGTTCCAGAGCTACCCTCCCTATAGCCCGAGGAATGAAACATCCTTATCGTCAAAGACAAAAAAATGCCAAGAAGAATCTGAACAAGAAGGCCTTGTTAAGTTCCCCCAGTTTATTAACATTATACCAACCCCATATTTCCCTACGACTATCCACTTCTTTCTCAGACTTAGCAGAAAAATATGCAGGTTTCCCTATTTTGAGGGGTTTTCACTTCTGAAGGCTCCGTGCCATGTAAAATTTATATTAAATAAATTTGTATGCTTTTCCTTTGTTCATCTGTCTTTTCTTTTGTTTTATGGGTCTTAGCCATGAACCTATCGAGGGGTGAGGAAAGAAGTTTCTCCTTTACAATGGTGAAAGTTACCCTTCTCAAATGATTAGGTCGATGAGTTTTCATAAATGTATGTAGTGCTTAACTACCAGCACAACGAAGATACAGAACATTTCTCTTACCTCCAAATTCCTCCTGTCTCTTGGCAGTCAGTCCACAACCTTGATGCCAGCCCTTGATGGCCACTCATCTGCTTTCTATTCCTAGTGTTGCCTTTTTCTATTATAGAATGGCATATGAATGGAATCATGCAGTATGTAGCTTTTTATGCTTTGTTTTTTTCACTTAGCCTAATATTTTTGACATTCATCCACGTTGTTGATTGTATCAGCAGTTTGTTCCATTTTATTGCTGAGTAGAATTCAATTATATGAATGTATCAAAATTTAATTGCCAGTTGGAAACTTAGATTCCCCTCCACCCCCAGTTTTTGGCTATTATCAATAAAGCTGCTATATTTGCATGTGAGTATTTATGTGTACATATGTTTTCATATCTCTTGGGTAAATACCTAAGATTGTGATTGCTGTCTTATGGCAACTGCACATTAAACTTTATAAGACATTGACAGACTATTTTGAAAAGGTGTCATACCATTTTAAACTCCCACCAGCAATTTATAAGAGTTCTAGTTGCTCCTCATCCTCATCAGCATTTGGAATTTTCAGCATACGGTAAATTTAATTACTGTTCTATGCCTTTTTCAAATATTATAAATAGACTTGTGGGTCCTGTCCAGGTGCAAAGAGTTACTGTGGCCAATCCAAGTCTTCTATAGATTAATTTTCATTATAGTTTGCAGGACAGGTTAGGGTTATGCAAATCATTATTTGCTTCTGCTTAGAGCTAAGACATTATCATTCCTATTAGAATTTTTTTCCCTTCATTAAGCCAATATTTATTGATCGCCTATAATGCGACAAATATAAATCACACCTGATTCCTGCCTTCCAGGAATTCATGTTCCTGTGGGGTAGATGGACCAATCAACAAAAATTTGCAGTATAATGGTAAATACTAAATCTCAGAGGAGGAATGGCTAATCAATTTAGCGTGGAGGCCTTTAGCTGTTCATAGTATTTCTCCAATTTTAAAAGTAGAACTGACTCTGGAATGGCAGAATTGTTAAAGTTCTTATGTGTGGTTAAGAAGTTTTTTTTCCCTGACACCAAATACTTGGTGCGTTTTCCACATTAATTCTGCAATTCCTTAACACCAATTGAGTGTTCAACAATTCAATTCAATTCTGATGCTAACTCCTGGACTTAGTATAGATCCTACAGATTAAGAGCTCAGCCCCCACAAAAATGCTCCCACTTCAGATGCCAGCCACAAATGGGGTGCCCAGGCTACCCACATTTCTTCCTGGGGACTAAAATTTGGGGGTTCCCACAACCGCCCCCTCAGATTTGAAAACTCGTGAGAACGACTCACAGAACTCAGGGAAACACTTCACTTACTATTACTGTTTACGTAAAGGATGCAACTCAGGAAGCCAGATGGAAACGACACACATGGCACTGTGTCGGGGTGTGTGGGGCATGGAGCTGCGAGCCTGCTGCCGTGTGCCACCCTTGCTGCACCGTGATGTGCTCTCCAACCTGGAAGCACTCCAAACCCCATTGTTTAGGGGTTTCAATGGAGGTTTCATTATGTAGGCATGATTGATCAAATTACTGGCCACTGGTGATTGAACCCAATCCCTAGCCCCTCTCCCTTTCCCAGAGGTACGGAGAGTGGGGCCGAAAGTTCTGACCCTCTAATCACATGGTTGGTTGCTCTGGCCACCATCCTGAAGCTGTCTGGGGGCCCACCAGCAAGCCCCTCATTAGCGTAAACTCAGAGGTGTGGAAAGGGGCTCATTATGAACAACAAAGACACTCTCGTCACTCAGGAAATCCCAAGGGTTTTAGGAGCTCTGTGCCAGGAACCACTGTCAAAGACCAAATCTGTTTTTCATTACATCACAGTGGTCCAGCTCATTGATGAAGAAAAAATTAATCATGATGCTTATTAAAACAGAAAAGCAACTTAATTCAGGGGGACTATCTTGACAGGTGTAGGAACTACCACAACAGGGCTTTGAAGTAGGGGAGAGAGATTGGGCTCAGCTCCGAGTGGAGATTGACAGCCAAGGATGGGGGTCAGTGGATGGACAGATACAAGAGGAAACATCAGGGGTGTGGGAGACTCACCAGGAGGCTTGCCAAAGGCAGGCTAGATTGAACAGATATCACCTGGAGATGGCTGGGGGAATTGAGGAAAGTGATCAGATCAGATATCAAGGGTGGGGAGATTCTGGCTACTTTGACTTAGCAGGATTCAGGGTCTGGAGGGCGAGGCCTGGTTGAAAAGCAGCTCAGAGGAGTCAGACTAGGCTTTGGTCAAGGAGAGAATCTTTCTCACTATTTGTCCCGTGGTTTATAGGCACTCGGCCAGAGCCCATTTCACCATAGGTTGGCAGTGGCTGCTGTCAAGGGGTGGGTGTCTAGTTTGACCATCAATTCTGTCCACCCAAGCACAGCACTGGCAACATATTCTCTCATCTAACCACGGCACAGACCTGTCCAGGCTTCTGTGTGCCCATAGATCTCTGTTACAATTTTATTATAGAACATACCATGGTTTATATGTTTTTACACAAAAATCTATATGTTTATCTCTGTGAATTCCTTTTGCGCAAGGACTGAATCACATTAATCTTATTAATCTTTTTATCCTCCACATTTAGTAAAGTATCCACCTTAAAACATATGTGTTAAATGAAAGAATGAGTGCATCAATTTCCTAATCTTTAAAGCAGAATGGATGATTTAAATTACTAGGGATTAAAATAATTTAAATGACGCAAGCGCCGTTAGTGCATAGAGAACAAGTCTATGTAACCACAGCAAAGCAAAAGTTTAAGACCCTTCTTCAGATAATTTAGGCAAAATACCAGTTTTCATCCGAATCCCCTCAATTTTTCACTTTGCTTGGATGGGAAAATTCATTGAAAAAAGAGGCAATGTTCATAAGGATAATATTAAAAAAAGAAATTTAGGAAGAGTTGTAGGAGCATTTTTGTTCTACTTTACAAAACAGTTTGTAATCTGAGGGCAAATCTTTTAGCTCTATGGATGGAAACTTTGTCTTTAACATAACCATTTCTTAATCTTACGTGTGTATGTAATATCCAGAAAATGAAATTTGTCAGAGTTATTGGCTAATGTGATGATTTAGCAATTCTATTTCATTCAATCCAGCACTATTTAAGTTCCTCTAACGTACCAGGTGTGCTTCTCTTAAGACTGAGTTGCTTCTCTATGTCTGCATAGTAGTGTTGAGTAAAAACCAGTGGGAATATTTACTGTGGCATTTCACTCTTATATATTTTTTTTTTTTTGAGACAGAGTCTCACTGTGTTGCCCGGGCTAGAGTGCCGTGGCGTCAGCCTAGCTCACAGCAACCTCAAACTCCCAGGCTCAAGCAATCCTTCTGCCTCAGCCTCCCGAGTAGCTGGGACTACAGGCATGCACCACCATGCCCGGCTAATTTTTTTCTATGTATTTTTAGTTGTCCAATTAAGTTCTTTCTATTTTTAGTAGAGAAGGGGTCTCGCTCTTGCTCAGGCTGGTTTCGAACTCCTGAACTCAAACAATCCGCCCGCCTCGGCCTCCCAGTGAGCTAGGATTACAGGCTTGAGCCACCGCGCCTGGCCTCACTCTTATATTTTTTCAGGTGATATGTGCTTTCAAATTTTACCAGAAGTTAGTCAAATATTGTTTTCAGATATTTTTCTACATTTAAAAATCTTTTAGATGACGTTTTCTCTTACCTTTGCTTCCTCCTTTCATTGTGGTTCTGAAATACCAAGAACCTGAATGAATTTTTAAGGATTTCTATGAGATCTATTAACATTTCTCAAGCCCGCTGACAATTAGTTACCCTTGGTGGTTTCCACACCCCCTTCCTTAAATTTAGATGAAAATACCCCTTAGTGTTGATTTGTTTTGTGTTCAATCACCCTGTACAGAAAACAGTCATTGTTTTCCAGGTTAAATGTCTTCCTTCCTTCCTTCCTTCCTTCCTTCCTTCCTTCCTTCCTTCCTTCCTCTCTCTCTCCCCGCCCTCCCTTCCTTCCTTATTCCTTTTTCTTTTCTTTTCTTTGATTTTTCCTCATTGATACTGTGCTTTGCTGCATAAATTGAGGGTTGAAATGCAGGAAAGAAACTGTAAATTATTCCAGTTCCACAGGAAGAAGGATGGTTTTGCAACTACACATATGAGGCCACAGTCCAGAGACCAGGGGAAGCATTAAAGCCTTCAGAATTAGACAACTGTGACATTTTATCACTTATAATATTCTATTTGATATTTACAAGATATACCCAAAGAGATCCTCATCCACTTTGCCAGATGGAAAGTTTACAAATGTTAGAGGAGAGAGCAAGAGCAAAATGGGAAAAGGAAGCATTTTAAGGTGGTTTAGGTACTCAAGAGCAGCAACATTGTCTTTTGTTGAGAGAAACAGCTGTTATTTTAGGGGAGGGGGAGCAGAAATTATTTTCCTCCTTGCTCCTGTGGGGACTGGTAAAAATATTGGAGAATAAACACTCTTCCATCTATTATTTTTCCTGTTATTTTCTAAAGGTGATTTTATTTCATGGCAAAGAGTTAACTTACAGGATCAATCATGTCAAAGTGCTTAAGTAGAGAATTTTTGTTTATTTATCAATTAAAATAAGGAAAGAAGAAATTCAGGTATTTATTTAAAAAAACAATCTAAGAACTCAAATTTACGTTTCTCCTCAGTACAAGGAAGCTGGAATCATCTTGACAAGTATTTTAACAGACAAGAAATTGAAGGTGGAACTAAATTTCTGGAATACAAATCAAGGAATTTATATAAAAAGTAAGAAAACTGAGTATCCAATACAAACCCATCCAAAAGCATCAAAGTATCAGGTTAAATATAGAAAAAAATTCATTTACAATTTGAGGTGTTAAGATCACATCAATAAATAGGAAGGAACACTAATACACCTTTCGTAAGAAGGACAGACGTCCCAACATGATGCAATATGTTCCACCGGAAAATAGTTGCCAATATGAAGAGAGGTGACTTTTCAATGCTTTGGGGGATTTGTTTTTATGTGAGTCATGAAAAGTTTTGATGATTACTGAAATAAAGTGAAATTTCTACCTAGCACTGAGCCGTAGTAACTTTTTTTTTCTTCCACTAGTGATTCTAGTTTTTTTGAATTGTTTTGCCTATACTCAATTTCACTGGTTTTCATATATTTATAGTTTGAAATCTTTCAGAGTCTCACCTTGAGAAATTTTCCACCTCTGGTCACCAATATTCATTCAACGCATATTATGGGCCATGATGCCAAGCACTGTGTTTGGAAGTCGAGGTTCACTGATGAGAAGAGATGGCCTTCATGGGGCATGGAGTCCCATGGCAGGATGAGAAGTAAAAGCAGTTACAGTTGACGAGATTCAGGACGTGCTATCCCAAAATATGGTACTTTGGCATTTGACAAAAGTGCAGAAACAGGAAGGCCTCCTGACCTATTCCCACCCTTCTCCCCTGAAGCAGGTGACAAAAACTAGAAAAGAATTTTTTGATCTTCTCTTGAATTAGGTCCTATGACCCTCACGTGAGAGGTGGCCACTCTATGCTAGAAGAAGGACACATCCTTGTCTCTGAAGACACAAGGACACAGAGGAGAATCTGAACAACTAGGCCTTGTTAGCAAACTGTTTCCCCAGCTTGTTTCCATTAGTTCACACCTCCTTCGTCCAATCATACTCCTCCACAACTTTTTCATCAAACATAAAGATACAGAGATTTTCCAGTTTCTTTGCGTCTTCATTTTCCAAGGCTACTGTGTCACGTCAAACTTATATGAAATAAATTCACATGCTCTTCTCTTGTTAATCTGTCTTTTGTTATGGGGGCTTCAGCTACGAACCTAGCGATGGGTGAGAAAACAAATCTTTCCACTGCAATGATATGTACTATGAAGGATCTAAGCAGAGATCCAACTTTATGCTATCTCTTCCTAGAGATACAAAATCTTTGTTTAGAGCAAACAAAAGCTCCTTAAACCTCCATACTAACCCTAGAAATACAAAAGTTATTTATGACATAAACAAAAGTAAGCTCAGCAAGAAAATGTGCTCAATGCCTCTACTGTTTCTTTGGTTTATCTTCTCAATGAAAAATACAATAGGGTTAAATCCTTTTTTCCCACATAATCTTTTTCGGACTTAATGTTTTGTCTTCAGCCCCCTGAGACTTTAAGAGCTGAATATAATGTTGAAGATCTTGGGAGAGTTACTTATATTCCCACCAGGTCAATGGAAAGTCTTTTCTATGGGCCTTTTTGAGGGCAAACGTCTATCTGCTGTGGGTGTCAACGACCTCATGGTGAAGTCCAGAGTCTTTTCCACCTTCATAAAGGTTTACAAAAAGCTCAGATTCTTCCATATATAAGCTAATTTAAAGCCCCATGAATGCAGATTAACATGTATTACTATTGTTTTGTCAGTAAATAAAAAATACTAATAATGTGGAAATACATTTTCTTTTTTACTCTGGAAGTGTTTCTCTGATACAGTCTTCCTGTATTCACATAAAAATGTGAATAAAAGACACACATATACACATGCACACACACACATACACACACACACATACACACACACATAAGCACACCCAGTTGACTGGATTCAGAAGACTGAATTCTCATTGTTATTCTTTTAGCCTGTCTTTACTTTTAATGTTTTTGTTGAGATGAGGCCGTGGATGAGAATTTAATGTAGTCTAGAGAAGAATTGCAATTTTGGAACTCTCCTTGGCTTTATATAAATTTCTATTCAACTGGAAACTTTTCAAGGAAAAAGAAAAAACACAAAAAGAAAAAGTGATATTAGACCTTCAACTATAAGTCAATTTCATGGAACTATTTATTTTTAAATTGTCACGGAAAATATGGCTCCATGTCTTAGTATATTATTTCAGCATATCTATGTCTATATTAATGGATAACGCATACTCTTTGCCTTTGATACTTTTGTATAAGTTCACTCAATATTATTTTTCTCAATGCATGCTGGTAGAATGTCTGCAAGGGCAACTGGAGCATGAGAAGACAGCCTTTAGGAGCCTACCTACCAACTAAGCCCTGTTGGCATTTTTCTTTACTAATGGGGCAGGGGGAACCCCTCAGAAGGGGCACAGCAAACACATGAAAATTTTATTACAAAGCTGCCAGCATTTGACCTAGAGGAGGTCCAATTGACAAAGGAGCTGCAGGATATGAAAGATTCTCATTAGAATGTCATGGCAACATTACTGAAATTATTAACTATCCAAGTGGGATGATGGATGTTAGAGGGTGGCGATGTCCTTGGCAGAACATATTGCTTAATTATCTTCTTTTAGTACCAGCATACAGTCACGTTCCTATGATCAAGTACTATCCCAAATGAATATGAAATGAATTCATAAAGAGAGAGTATTTAAAGAATCTTATCCAATAAAAGAGCAGATTAAATGTCAGATCTTCATTAGGGGTTCTTTAATCAAAGTTCTTTTTGTGGTTTTATGACAAATCCTTTCATTCTGGCACTTGAACCAAAGACCCCTAGGTCTAAAAGGAACTCTTTTTTCCATTTGAACTAAAGGGGAATTTAATGATTTTTAAAAGTAGAATTTATGGTCTGGTGGGTAGGACTCATGAGTAGAATCTGAAAGGCCTTTAATTTTAACCCCGGAATGAATGTCATCTTGGATCTTTTACAGAGCTATAAAGCCCTATGACTTAGTTTCTCCATATGGTAAAAACAATGCAATAAAACATATGAATACTTATAATATTGCAAATTGGTAACTTTTATCAGGTGACATCAAAGTTCTTAACAGTCTGTGGTGGACTCACATAATTCTGAACAATATAGTCATCACTTTCAAGCAAGTTAATTAATGAAATTGCTTTAATTAGTTAATATTTGAGAACTATTTTAGAGATGTAATGGATAGTGCGATATAATTTTATCCAGGTCTGAAGCAAAACAGACTCTAGTAGTATTCTGGCTTTCCAGATGAGAACGACATCACACAGTAGGGAAAGCCCAACAGCAGATGCTTCAAGAAGGCTCATCCTAGGCAGCTTCCATGGAATCCCAAAGCCTCAGACCCCCAAATAGCAGAGCTCTACCACAGAATGAATGGATCCAGTAGAGGAGTGAAACTAGTTAGTTTTTCATGATCATGAACTTGGAAATAATTCATTACTTATTTGCTTTCATGGCACTGGTCATGGGAATGCAAAATTAAAGTTATAAACATAATTTGGCTACCTGAAAACAAATCTGTATGTTCATATCTTAGAAAATTATATGCTTTCAAAGCTAAAGTCAAGTATTTGTTTTTGTGGGAAAGAATACAGCCTTTAAACCATTATGTTGGGTTCAAATATGGGAGAAATGGTCTTATAGAGAACTCCCTTTTGTCTATTAATTTGTATCAGTTGCGAATCTTTATAATGAGCCTACTTACTGTACGTAATCAGTGTTGCTATTAACAATGCCTTAGGTCAGAACAACACTGGCGTGGAGTTCTGGATTTTTAAGGCCAGTGATTGATGCTCAAGTGAGCATGTTAATTAAATTTTAATTATTCTGAAACCAGTAATCCTTATCTAATAAGTCTTTATTAATTAAGAGCTTTTGATTAATGATTTTTGGTACACAGATTTGTGTGCTTTCAAAGATCAAATGAAATAAAATAAGTTGTTAATACTTAAAAAGAATAGAAAACATGAAAAAGTCATAAGACAAAATAGTATGTATGGCCTTAAAATAGAAATCTTTGATCAATTGGAACCTGTTTATACATGCATTAATTCATTTAACTAAATTATTTCTTTTTTTCGTAGGATACTGCACTCAGAGATCAGACGTGGCAAATATGGCACCTGAGAAAGTCTCATACGCTTTCCTAGCAAACTAGTTGCAGAAATATGGGCTGGCACATAATACATCTACAGAGGTTTCAGCCCACTTGAACAGCTGTATTCAGGATGTGTTGATGAATTAATATCAGCCTTAGGAAATGTCTAGTAGCATGACAAAGGGTAAAGTGATTGGTCATGTTCCATTCAATGTGTATAATTTTATCAACATCTTGACTATTGAAAGTGCTCAATAAATACATGTTGAATAAACAAATGAATTATTTGTATGACATCTAGAGGGTATACTTATTAGATGATGAGTGTTTAAGAGGTAGATATTCAGAATGATATTTTTAGGTTAGAATACATGGTGAGAACAATCAGGCAAAACTTTACAGGAATAGAAGCAAAGTTGTGATTATAGTTAAAAGAAATGTTAATGTCAATATCAGGTAGTAGCTTGACAAATGTTCCTGTGAATAAGACCTAGAGGAGAGCGGCGTTATGTGACTCAGCTGCTAAAATTACTAACTCAGCAGTGACCAAGACTCACTTGTATGTTAACCATTAGAAACTAGCCTATAAGGTGGAGCATCATTGAGGGTGTGTATGTGGTGGATTGCATTTTCCCACAGGGAATGACCACAACAATATCTTCCCCATGCTCTTCTGTAATGTAGCCCCTATCAAGAAGGAGTCTATTTCTCCACTCCCCACCTCCAGTATGGGCAGGTATGATGGCTGCTTGTATCAATAAAATATGGCAAAAATGACACTATGCCAGTTCTGGGTGTAGCCCTTAAATGCCCTCGAAGCATCTGCTTCCTGCTTCTTGGATGTCAGCTGTCACCTTAGGAGTGTGACCACTTTAGTGGCTGTGAAAAGTCCAAGAGAAGTAGCAATTTACGTAGAAACTGAGAAGGCATGTGGAGAGAGAGAGAAGGAGAGACCAAGTGTCACTGAGGTGAGTTAGGAAGCTGCCTTACATGTACACCCCGCATGAGCTCTCAGATGACTCTAGTCCCACTGTTGGCTGACTTGAAAACATTTGGGATAGCCTAATCAACAAGTCAGAAGGCCAGCAAACCACAAAACTATAAAGTAAAGTATTGTTTTAAGTCACTAATTATGGGGGTAGTTTTTAATGGAGAAATAGATAACTAGAACACTGAATAAATAAAAGAGTTGCAATTAGATTCTAGATGGGTATTGATGTGGACAGCATCCATGTACAATCTTTTTTTTAGGATTGGGAAAAAATGAGAAAGAAAATATGTCAAATCCATTAAACTGTAAAGCGCTCTTGTTTTAGTCCATTTTGTGCTGCTATAACAGAATACCACAGACTGTGTAATCTATAATGAACAGAAATGTATTGACTCACATTTCTGGAGGGTAGGAAGTCTGAAGTCAGGGGGCCGGCATCTGAGAGGGCCTTCCTGCTGTACCATAACGTAGAGGAAGGCATCACGTGGCAGTAGAACAAACGTTCAAACTGCAGCAGCTTAATTTGCTTTACCCCATAGCAGAACTGAGAACGCGAATGAAGTTTGCTGGGAGGCATCTGCCCTTCAGAGGAAGCGCCATCATAATGACTGGAGTATCACTGGCAGAACCGGCTGCTTTGCCCGCTGTGAGTTACCTGTCAAGATATTGTTGTCTGGCAAAGGCTGAAAGGGTCACCTGCCCAGGATGCAGCAGAAGGAGCTTGGGTGTTAGGGGTGGGCTGTTGGCAGGTGCAGGTGTGGAAAAGTTGAGCTAAGGCATAAAGATGATGTTGGTTAATTGTAGAAAGAGCGTGTTCACGCCTGAGTTTCAAAGAGTGCCAATGCTCTTACCTCACGACGCTGGTGTTTTGTCATTTAGACATGATCTATTAGACATATAGTTCAACTATAAAAAATGATGAGGGCATCTTATGGAAATCATATTTCCTATCCATTAATTTATGCCAAGCCCAAAAGTTATATGACTTTTGAATTAAGCCAATTATCTGAAAAATTCAGACTTAGGTGTGATTTTATTTTTTTCTACAGAAAATATAGTGTTAGGACAGTTGTTTTTGAAGTGTTGTTGCACATAGACTCACCCAGGAGCTTTTAAAAATCCCAATGCCCAGATTATTCCCCATAATAATCAAATCGGAAGCTCTTAGATGACAGCAAGAAATACAGATCAAGAAAGAGGATTGTTAAAAATAGTCCACAAAGCTTGTAAAGAAGGCCTTGAAGGAGACAGTTATGACCACACTAGAGAAGTGTGCATTTCTGAAAACATAGATCCACAGCTGTTTTAGTTCTTTGGAAGTTTCTGTGTTCCAAGAGACTATGTAATTCAGAGTCTAGATTTCTTTGTAACAAGGCACAAGTTGAGGCCATGGCAAGTAAAAGCAATGGATTAAATGCCTGGGTTTTCATTCATTTTACCTTTATGTCCTATTTTCTATATCTGCAAATGGAGATTATTGGTGTTACTACCTGAAGTACTACAAGGGTCAATGTTTTAATGTTTTTAATATTCTTTGAACCACTAAATGAAGGTATTGTTATATTCAAGAAACATGTAGAAACACCCACTCCATTAAGTAAGAGGAATACCCTACTGCTCTTTTATTTAGCTGCTGTTCATGTGGAGAGAGAGAAAGAGCGAGACCAAGGATCACTCAGCTGAGTAAGGAAGCCACCTTACTCACTTATTATGTTAAAATATAATATCTTCTAATGACTTTTAGCATTAGTTATACTACTCAATGCTTAGTCTCCCCACCCCCAACACTAAATGACTTTCAAAGATTGCATTGTTTTGTGTTTAAAAGCTAAGCTTAGTTACCCAAATTGTTAACCAAATATTTCTCTAAATGAATTTTTTTTTATTGAGATAATCATTCCTGCACATGCATAAACTGTGGTTTATGTAATAGAAATTCCTATAACTTGTATAATACTTTAATAACCACTTATACTTTCTTAGTTATATATTAACATGCTAGAAGAATAATTTATTTGAGACAAGTTTCATAGCTGAAGATAAAAAAAGGTAGTGTTTTAAGTGTAATTTTGCCTTAGCATTGATTCTTTGTTCAGTATTTTGGAGATTAAAATACGATAATTCATGTTGCAAATTAAGAGAAACTAAAACCCAGTTTAAGTGACAAGGTAATTAAAAAATGACTTATTTCAGCAATAAAACAAATTTAGACTGGCTCCTCTATAGTGTATAGTCTTATCTGAGAAACTCATCTATTTTGCTTTACTGCACTGACTGGATGAGTTATCGGTGAAGGAATTGGGAAATGTTTTTTTGAAATCCACCAACATTTATGAATTTTACTTCAATTCAGCTTTCATTCTCTTCCAACAATTATGGTACACTTCAAAGGTCCAAACTAAATAGACTTTTCTGTGAATGGAGGAATTATCCCACGGATGGCTTTTGACTTTGCTGTTTAAATGCTTCTTGAGTCCATTGAATACCAGCCACCATGAGCTTAAGCAATGCTTGTTGGAGCCATGGATAGACTCAAATGACTCTAGTATCAATAAGATACAGAAAGTAATAATAGATATTAGCCCAAATAGCTTCAGAAGAATGAACAATTTGACAGAGACAACAGATAAAGTGTTTACAATGCTCCTTGAGTGGGCTTCAGGTATATCAATGCTTTCCCAAAGTTTGATTTGAAAACTATAGATCATTTGTTGGTTACCATGTTAATACACAAAGAATACTTCCTGTTGTATTAGCACCCATAAATGTCATCAGTATATTATGGAAATAACATGATCCATGACTTTTCCAATCTTTTTAAAAGATGATAACTAATATTGAACAAAATTTTTTAAAGTATTATAAAAATCAAATGGGTAATATTTTTTAGGTTTCAAAACTTTTAGAACTGGCTGGGCACGGTGGCTCACACCTGTAATCCTAGCACTCTGGGAGGCCGAGGCAGGAGGATTGCTTAAGCTTAGGAGTTCGAGACCATGCTGAGCAAGAGCGATATACCATGGCTACTAAAAATGGAAAAATTAGCTGAGCATGGTGGAGCATGCCTATAGTCCCAGCTCCTCAGGAGGCTGAGGCAGGAGGATTGCTTGAACTCAGCATTTGGAGGCTGCAGTGAGCTATGATCACGCCATTGCACTCTACCCAGGATGACAGAATGAGACTTTGTTAAACAGAAAACAAAAACCAAAAAAACAAAAAAAACCTTTTAGAACAGAGTAGAATTAGCTGGAATGGACTCTCCATTATCCATTCGGTGCCATGGACCTAATACACATTTCTACCCTTTGATTTTGTAACACTTTATCGTATTTAACTACTAACATACTGTGTCCCTGGCGCCTAGAGTAGTGCCTGTCCATCTACCATATAGATGGATAACATTTGTTTATGAAATGAATGAAAAAAGTGATTCACTGGTTATGCAATCCCCATTGAAATATCTATAATTGAATTGAAGTGAGAGACTAGTCAGAAACTACAGGGCCAAAACTTGGTATGATAAAGAGAAAACTAGTGAATTTTTGTTTTAAATAAGCCCCTAGGCATCAACAGCACTATGCATCATAAAGTTGAAAATAAACAATAATAAGAAAATGTAAGCCAACTTTCAGGAGCACTGAAAGCTTCTTACTGTGATCCTGGTTCAAACACCTTACTTTGTTGACAACTTCCCGAGTGATCTTGGAAGCGCAGATATAGCGCATTTCTGGCCAAACGACCATGACACACAGTAGATTGAGAATGAATGCTATTAAGATAACACGTCTCTCCCTGTCAAGGGGCAGCAGACCACGCGTGTCATCTCCTCTACTTTATCATCCAGTAGGACTGGGTGAGATGGGGCCAGTGATGTTGATGGGCATTGATCTGTTTCAGAAATGAATTAACTCAGAGTTTCAAGGACTGAGAAATGACTTTAGGCTTTCCCTTTTAAAAAGATGCTATCTCATTTTCTAAGTAGAGAGAAGAAAAAAAGCGGAAATTGAGAGAAGCAAGGTAAAAACTCAAATAATGTGAATTGAATCTGAAGGAGAATTGTTTCTTCCTCCTATGTTGTATTTATTGATACTAGCTGAAAATCCTATGGTGAAAGTTTATGTTTTCCAACTAGTAAGAGGAGGACAAGACTATGGATTGTTAATTTGGAAGGTGACCAGGAAATTACCCCTGTCCTAACATTTTTTTTCATTTTATCCCCCGCCCCAAGATAACTTAGAAAAATATTGCTTTCATAAAATCCTGTAGTGAACACAGCAATGGAATTCTGGTATTATAACTACGTTCAGACAGAAGCATAAAAATGATATTTCAAAATGTTAAAAATAATCAATGTGAGCCCAAATTGGACTTTGAATATTTGACTGTAGTATTATTACTTCCTGTTGGTGGTGTGTTTCCAATTTTAGGGGCTGTGGGGGAAAGACAAACTGTGCACATGCACACAATCTCCCAATATTGGCTCCATTTGTTTAGAAGATCTAATGGTTTTATTTTCAGCCTAATACCCATGAGATTCCTTAATAATTTCAAATTCCATCAGAAATGCCCCTAACTTCAAAACCATGACTAACAGATTCATTTCTTTTGATTTATAGAGCGACAGAGTAAATAAAGTTAACATGTATGAGAAGTGCTGCAGAACACCTTCGTCAGGCCAATTAGGAAGAGCGGATTTAATGAGTAATGCATGGGCAGCCAGTGGCAATGCTGGACCCAGAGTGTGGGTGACTGAGCAAAAGGACCAGTGTGTCCTGACTCCTTCAGGACCCTGAAGGTGGAATGGGCTGTGGGAGGAGCAAAGAGGATAGAAGCTTAAAATAGATTATTAAGGGGATGTTTCAACCTTAAAAATATGGTGCAATTAATATGAACACTAAAAGCTACTAAAAGCTGTGTATTATAAAAATTTTTCTGGAGACAGAAAAACACATTCAAACACAAGTGCAGAGAACCAAAATGAGAAAATAATGAGCAAAATAGCAAAAGCAAAAACGTGGGTATGTTTGTGATAGTAAATCTCTTCTCCCTTTGGAAAAACAGCTAAATGTCTATGTGTATTACATTACATTAGATTTAAAAGTTCTTAGAGTTTAAGGACTAGGATTTTTTTTTTTTTGTTTTTAATAAGTCATGTACACTTCCTGACCTCCTGGCATAATTGTTTATCATTCACTTACATTGTGTTCATTATACCATGTTATATTCAGTATATACGTAAGGGCCTCATGATCATTATCATAATTCAGATTAAATTCTCCAAAAAAACATTGTCTAAATGCAAATCTTGTTTTTCTTCTTTTTGAATTTGTCTAGGAAGTAAATTTCAATAAGCCTGACAAATAGACCAGCTTCTTGGAAGACATAGACTTTCCATGAAATGGAAAGTTACAGAGTTTTCCTTTCAAAAGGTCCTGTGTGTATACCTCACCAGGTGTCTCCCTTCTTTCATTATCAGAGACAGCAGTGCCTTGAGTCTAATGTCAGGGGCATCGCTTGTGCCAGGAACGCTTTACTGAAGTCAGGAGGGTGTAATAAGGCTGTATTTTCACCGAAAGCATTCATTATTCGTTAGATTCTTGAATGTTAAATCACAAGCTGTATCACTGTCTCCTTTCTTTCTTTCCTTCTTTCCTTCCTCCCCCTCCCTTCTTTCCTTCCTCCCTCCCTCCCTTCCTTCCTTCCTTTATTCCTTCCTTTCCCTCCTCCTCCCTCCTTCTCTCTCTCTCTTCTCTCTTTCTTTCTTTCTTCCAAGTCAGAAATGGCTCTGCAGAGATAAGCTCTGAGTTATTCATTAATGGATCAATGGGTCACAATTTATACTGAAACTCATCTCTTTTCACCTTTCAAAATGAAGCTCATCTTCATTAATATGCTTTCTCTAGGAGGTACATGAAATCATCAAAACGTTACCAAGAAGGCGAATACTTTGGGGGACCCGCCAACTCCCCTCAGTGTGCAGCAGCCTTACCACAAAGTACGGATGTGACAGCTGCATAGTAACATCGGGGCAGAGAGCATCCGGTCTGTGCAGTCCTGGGCTGTTAGGAGATTTGCTGATCCACGTACTAATTTGTTCAAATAGACAGTAAACACAAACTTACTTTTTCCCAGATATGGTTGAAAAGGTTTGGCCCTGGTTTGCTGTCTCCGCACTCTAAACCTTCTACCCTCCCTTTAGCATGCTGACTCTCTATTTGGATATTGGCTGGCTGGTTTCTCAGTGCACCTCCTGTTCAAACTGAGGTTTGCCAGAATGAACGTACTCTCTGTGTTTTGTAGTATTGTCCACAGGAATCCACAAATGAGGCTTGGAAGTGACATCTGAGCAGGGGAAGGTACCATATTGGCATTTATTTCCCATAGAAATATCTTAAGAGAGAAGTGGTTAGTGTTTTTAAAATATGGTTTGCATCTGAGTGCATGCCTTGTAACATATCCCTCACCAAAACCAAAAGGTACAAGAAATAAAATATAGAGATCTCTAGCCTCCATCATGCAAATGTAATTTATAATTAACAAGTTGTTACTACAAGTAAGAAATGGTTGAGCAACTATAATGATCGCAGTTCACGCACTGCAGTGAGCTAGGGGTAGAATCCGCAGGTCCTTTGAGCCAGGCGGTGCTTTCCTTGAGCACCGTGTCCTCGTGCTCAGAGCAGCCGCGCTTTCCTGATAGTGGTTTGTTCTGTGTGGGCGTGGGAGGAGAGGGCAGCTTCTGAGTAGAGTCTCACCACTTTAAGTCCCTGTGCAATGCTGGCTGTTTGTTCCCAACGTGGTCCCTAATGCTTTCAGTCTTGGTAACTTAACTTTTGCCAAAGACAGAATCAGTGGTGGCTCCCGGTGCTATCACACTTGCTTCTCAGATATCCCCAGAAACAGTCCTTGAGTCCTGAAATGACGTATGTGGAGGGACCTACAGCATTAGAATTTCTTTCAAATTCAGAGCCTCAAGAAGCCTGGTTACTCAGAAGCAGGTAGTACACAGCAAAAACTGACTCGTGAACTAGTCATTGAATATTCTCTCAGAAATACCAAGCTTCCGGAGCGCAGGAGGCAGGTGGAATTAAGTCACGCACGTGGTTGGCTCTGATCACTGGAGAGAGGCGTTCTCTGATACAAGAGCGACTTCCTGTCAAGGAAAAAAATCAATGTCTTTCAGGGAGGGAGGGGCAGGAAGCCCCAATCTAGCAAGAGCCCTTCCTGTGTCTTCAGCTGCTTTTAGTTCTCTGAGCCTTCATTTTGCTCAGTTCTGACACCAGCCTAAGCCACCAGCTGCCCCCTTCCCTGTGGATGGTCTCCTCTTTCATGTGTTGGGGTGGGTGACCGCAGTGGCCTCTGGTCCTAAACTGCATCAAGCCTTGGTTCCTACCACCATTTTATTCCTTAGCCTGAAAAGGAACACTTGGAATGTGGCCTTTGACTCTAGGTAGGGTCAGTTCACCTGGTTTTGCCCTCTATATGTCATAATTTTCCCTCCAGTCTGCTATTACGCTGATCATGGTGTGCTCTGATTGATGAGTTGTGCAGGTCTCAGAGTCGCCTGCTAGTACACCTGCAAGAATTAACATATTGAGGCTCTGTCATCCCCTCTCACCACACCTTCTCATGCCCAGGTTTTTGTCCTATAGCTTCTGTTAGAGGCTACAGGGGAGGAGGCCCAGAGCATGGGAGGGATGCCAGCATTGAGGGACAGCTCAACGCCCGAGGGTGAGAAACTCTAGAAAACCAAGTGATGCCATATGTCATCTGAGTGATAAGGGATAAGATGTTGGGAATCATGAGAAAGCACAGAAGAAAATATTATCTTCAATTTCTCCCTAATTTCTTGCACAAAGTATGGGTGATGCTGTGGCCCATGAATTTGGAAACCATACATGTTTATTTTTAAGTTCAAACAAGAGAAGTGGGTTGATGAATTAGAAGAGAAAAGACTTTTCTTTCTTTCATGTGGCAGATAGGGGTGGTAGGGAGTTACTGGTGTAATTCAAAAGGCCTTCTGGGTCAGCCATGGTGTCTCACGCCTGTAATAACTGCACTTTGGAAGGCCAAGGCAGGAGGATTGCTTGAGCCCAGGAGTTCAGTTCGAGATCAGCCCGGGGAACATAGTGAGACCCTGGGTGTGGGGAGTGCGCCTGTAGTCCCAGCTACTCAGGAGGCTGAAGTGGGAGGATCGCTTGAGCTTGGGAGTTCTAGTGGAGGCTACTGTGAGCTGTGATTGTGCCACTGCACTGCAGCCTGGGTAACAGAGTGTGAACCCCATCTCTAAAAAATAAAAAAAGGTCTTATGATTTTTGAAAGGAAATAGTTGCAGTTGTTAATCTGTGCAAAGTCTTTCTGTAAACTCTTAACACATAAATCAGCTGAGGTTTGAATTTTAGCCTCAGCCCAATGTTTGTAGGTTACAATTGCACACAGCAGTCTTGTGAGTGTGGATGTCAAAGAAGTGGGTAACGTTTTCATAATTACACTATCTCAACACTTCAATCTTAGATGTCCCATTACACCGAGGAGTACTTGTCCATGTGCTCAGGGCTTTTTGCTACACAAATCTCAACAGAAGATGACAAATTGTCCCTAAAGGCAGTTCTACATCATAAACGTATCAGTGTTTTTCAGTCCTGAGTTAATGTTGTCCCTCTACCTCTCTATCTCAGGGTGTCTCAACCCCAGCACTATTAACATTTTGGGCTGGATAGTTCTTGTCGTGGGAGGCTTTCCTGTGTCTTGTAGAATATTTTAGCAGCATCTCTGGCCTATACCCTAGATGCAAGTAGCATCCTCCCCAGTTGTGACAACCAAAAATGTCTCTAGAACTTGGCAAATATCCTCTGTCGGGGAAGAAGGTAGAATCATTCTCAGTTGAGAACCACTGCTCTATCTCTTTCATAACAATTGATTCAGGAAAATTTTCCTTCTGCTGTGTTTGCTGATAAGGTGCTTATTAGTTGTTCATGTATTCATTTAACATAATCATTGCATAACTACTGCATACATGTGAGGCAACAAATGCTAGTCTAGCTGTGTGCTAGATATTACAGACTATTCCAGGATCCTTTTACAATTTTATTGTTCAGATATCTGGAATTTGATTGGTGACCATAGCCATTAAAATAAATGCACTTATTGGTTAGAGCTGGGCTTACAAACAGCCTGGAGTTGTGAAGAGTAGGGGAAAGCCTCCTCCAAACCCAGTGCCTGGTCATGAGGCTTGAGAGCTCACTGAGTCTGTGTGTGCAGGGTATCAAGAGACTGGAATGAAGGCTCAAAAGCCATGGAACATCTGCCATGACACTTGCCTGTGAGTTGCTCAGAGATTAGCAAAATAATATTGCTTCTGCTGGGGCCTCAGATGCTGGTAGGCTCTGAGTCCATATGCGGAGTGGATATGAATTTTCGTAATGAGCCAAGCCAGCTGAGACTTGGTGGGTGGACAGTTCCGAAGTGTGGCTGGATCCATTATCAGAGTGTTTCAATAGACTCAGCCCTGGGATATGACACTTAAAATCAGCAGGCCCAGGAAGCACACCACACCTTTTTAAACTGCAGCCTGTGGCGCAAAAATAAAATGAGAACGAATTAGTCTTTTGGGAACTAATCTCCGAGTTCAAATGCAATAGAAATTACAGCAAGTAGCAACTTTCTAAATTATTTTCTTATGCTTCATGCCGTTCTTTAGTCTATATTTTTAGTGTTTCCACCTACTAACTTCATTCTCTCTCCTGCTATTTCTAATACATCTCCAATGATGTATTTTCAATGAGAATTCAATTATCTGGAGAGGCAGATGTGCTAAATGGCAATTTGAGGATTATTTTTTTTTTCCAAGTTGGTTGCACAGCTGACTCATGCGTGATTCTAGCTCTGGTACTGTCAGGAGAGAATCACTGTCAACAAACCATTAAAAATGAAACCTAATAATGAGTGAGACTAGATGAAACATCAAGTAAATCTCCTTGTTCTTACCGATTGCTTCATTTAATTGGCACTGTTTTATTGAATTTTTAATAGAATGAAATGAGATTTTAATGTAATCTCATTGAGTTTAGACCTAGTTCAATATATTAATTTATTATGAATCTTTCTTCATTAACTTGTTTTGTATGAGGTTTTGCAATGAAAAGTTTCCCAAATTGCCAGTTACTTGTAAACTTTTAAAAAATTTTCTCCAAAGGAGTTTTGTTATTAATATTTGTAATCATGTAAAAAGCAAAGTAAAATCATTGACTAGTATTTTGTTTACCATTGCCGTAGTTAAGGTACCATGAGTTAAGATAATGTATGTTTATACTTGCTAAATTTTCATGAACTTGGAGATTGAGCCTCAATTATATTAACCCTTTAGAATGATAGAACAGTGGCAGTAACTGTGGTGGCTTAAAACACTAGCTGTTTACACAATCCTGTGGTGAGCCCAGCCATTGGAAAAAGTGAGTGGCTGGTTTCATTTAACGATGTGATCCGAAGTGAGTCTTCTTATAAATCATATACTTAATTTGAGTCATACAATATTACTTTTTTAAAGGGAAAACTGTGCAGGTTTCCCTGAAAAATTGCTGAAGTTGCTTTTGTATATTAACTATATTCTGATTATTTTATTCCACTGTGTTTAGGGAATTAGCACCAGATTCTCAGATAGGGCACATAATGAAGTGCAAATGTGTAAAGTCCCAGCTATTTTAACAAGTGAATGGTAAAACCAGAAAGACATTTCCGGTTTCCCAGAGGAAAAGTACAGAAAAATTGTCTAATAACATTTAGTGGAATCCATGAATAGAAGAGCTTCTGGTAAAATAGTACAAAGATTTGGTACAGATCTTACAATGGTACATGTGCCTATCATTTTCTACAGGGTTTGTTTTAAAATACCTCTTAAATTACATAAGTAATATATGTTAATTTTTAAAATACAGAGAGATAAATAGTCATTTGTAATTTTACACCCTGAGATAATCACTGTTGATATTTTGTTATATTAACATAGTCATATAGATATTTCTGTCTATTTCATATAGCACAGGGAAAAATTGTAATAGTTTGTAATGAATTCCGTACTCTACACAACGATGTATTACTTATCAACAAACATATCACTAGCAGCGTCCTGTCTTAGTGGCTGCATACTATCTTTTGGTGTGGGTCTATTAAAATGTATGTAACCAATCCTCAGTGTTGGTTATTTAATTTATTTTAAATAGTTTTGCTACCATAAGTAATGCTGTGATGAACACTTTGCACATCGAATTTTGTTTACTTCTTTCCCCTGATCTTATGATAAATTTCTAGAGTGAACGTGAATTTATGTTGCTGAAAAATGACTTCTAGAGAGTTTCAGAGTCTCACAGACAGCCCATTCCAACTCTTACGGTGGTTCAACAAATGAAATGGTATTTCAATAGGCACTTCGAAGAAGAGATGCTTATTGATTGGGTGCGTGGACAAAATGGAAAAAGGAAGAGAAAGAACAATTATTCCCTTACTCCTGAGTCCAGAACAGAAGTGTCTCCCGGACCTAGACACCTCCCCAGGGGTGGGCGTTACTGATGGGGAGTCTGGCGTCAGCGGCTGTGCTGCGCCCTGGCCACACTGCATGGTCTCTGTCACTCCTGTTCCAGGAAGAGGAAGAACAGCATCGTTGGGTCTAAGCACATCGCCCTGGCATCGCGGCCTCCATACTTGGATTATTCACAGGGTTTATTCCCCACTGTATTAGTTTCCTGTGGTGGCACAACAATTACTACAAATTTGGTGGCTTAAAAAACCAGCAGTTTGTTCTCTTGCAGTTCTGGAGGCTGGAAGTCTGACATCAAGGTGCAGCAGGGCCACCTTCCCTCTCAGCCTCCAGGGGAGAACCCTTCCTGGCCTCTGCCAGCTCCTGGTGGCTCCGGCACTGTTTTGTTATTTTATATAGTTTCTGTTTCTCTGCTGATACATTTTTTTTTTTTAAGTCTCTTTTTTGTTTTGTTTTTGAAACAGAGTCTTGCTCTATAGCCTGGGCTAGAGTGAGTGCCGTGGCATCAGCCTAGCTCATGGTAACCTCCAACTCCTGGGCTCTAGTGATCCTCCTGCCTCAGCCTCCCGAGTAGCTGGGACTACAGGTGTGAGCCACTGGGGCCGGACCACTGATACAGTCTATCTTTCAATTCATTCCAAGTGCATTTACCTTTACCGCATTGAGCACAGTGACAATATATGCGCTTTGAAGTCTTTTTCTAATAATTTTGACCTTGGCTTGCTCAGGTTTGTAATCCATTGATGGGCTTTTCTTTTGAGAATTATTCACATGTACCTGGTTATTTATGTCACCTAATTTTGAATTATGTTGTGTACATTTTGAATATTATGTTGTGGAAGTTCTGGGTCTTTGTTTTAAAATGTAAGTTTTAATATTATGTGGGTATGGTGATGCCACCAAATCAAGAGGCAATTGCCACTGAAAATACAGTTTGTTACTCACAGTTCTCAAGAGGAAGGAACCTACCTGTACATGCAGGGCGGTGTGGTGTGGGGAAGCTCCAGGCTGGGTCCTGAGAGGTGGAGGGAGAAGGAGGAGAACGTAGCAAAGCCTTTGTTATGGTTTCCACGGGAAGGAATGGGCAAGGCAGCGTCAGCAGGTTGAGGATCAGCCAGTTTGAATAATTTCAGTGGGGTCTGGGTGAAGGGCTGTCCTGATTTCTGGTACCTGGCCCTGAGGTGATGAGGGAAGGGGCATGTCGGCCTGGTGTGTAAGAGCCAGACAGGGCAAGTGGGGGCAGGATCGGTTGTTTTACCTGTGGAAGGTGTGCTCACGGGGCAGGTTGTTTGCTGTCTCTACAGATTAGCTAACCTTGGGAGGGGCAGTCTCTTCCTTGTCAGCAAGGCACCGGCAGCCACAGCAGCGAGAATCCAGAATATAGGAAAACGTCATTAAGACAGCCTTGTTAAAATCCTATGGAGAATGTCGATTGTTATTTTTTTTCCCAGCAGACAATCACTGTGGCTTGGTTCAGACAGCAGGTTCCACCTCACCTGGGGTGGGAGGGCTCCCACGGTCCCATTCCGTCCCGTGCACACAGCTCAGGGTGCGCCCGGGACCCCTGTGGGCTTACACTCAGAAAGAGGTGATGCTGTTCATCGGCCCTCCCACGTGTCCTGTGCAGGTGTGTATATGTGTGTGTACGTGTGCACTCACATGTGCTGTGCATGTGTGTATCTGTGCACTCACGTGATGTGGGGGCTGCAGACAATCCATAACACTCTGTGCAGAGGGGAACTTTCACTCTGGCCGCAGAAACTGAGCGACTGGCTGAGTGAGAACACACCGTTGATCATCCTGCGCTATCTGTGGCACTTTGATGATGAGCTGCTTTTTTAACCCAAGAAGTAAGAGATGACAAGCGGAGCAGAAATCAGGGTCCACTAGGCTATTTTACTCATATTGGGAAGGGCTGCCCCTAGGGATGTACCGATATGTTTGTAACAATTAGCTCTCTGGATAAAAAAGGCCCTGATTTGTGGGATTTGTCAATTTCTATGATCTAATATTGACCCATTTCGAGTTGCCAATGAGATGGCCCTGGCAGTGGGGTAGGAAGAGAAGTGCACAGTGAGATCTCACGCACTGGCCTGAGCCGGCTCCAGAGCACCACTGGCTCCCTCTTGAGACAGTGAGTGGGTCTGTTTTTTCTAGAGGACATGACCTGCCACAGCTCAGAGCAAGATTTCTCAATCTCAGCACTGGGGATGTTTCTGGCTGGCAAATTCTCTGTTGTGAAGGCTGCTCTGTGCATTGTTTAGCAGGATCTCTGGCCTTTACCCACTCAATGCCAGTTGGATCAACTAAAATATCTTCAGACTTTGTCAAATGCGCCCTGTGGGCAAAATTGTGCCCATTCGAGAACCACTGACTTAGAAGAAGGGCAAGTTGGCTTAGTATGAAAGTTGTGCAGTTGTTTTGAAGGTCTTGCTGGCATTCGAGGCTAAAGAAAAACTCTGATGTTTACTGTGGGCTTGATAAACGTCCACCAAGAATAGTCTATGCACAGCCAATGCGTTCTGTATTTCTGAATGTGATTTGTATGTTTTTTTCTGGGTGGTGCATAACAGGTGTACAATCCCTACATTTTGTGTACTATACTAGGCAGTATTTTAAACAGTATTTGAAACATTTTAAGCTATTGATTTTTTGTAATTGTTTTTGCTCCAGTAGAAAGTATGAATTGATGAATTCTTTTATCTGCAGGTGTATAAAGTAATTGTCTGATTTAATCTACAAATATAGTAGAACCCTTATGTTCTTTTCTGGATAAGAACTAAATGTTAATATTTGAGAAAAGTTAGAAGGAAAAAATATTTCATGGATCTTGGTTAGGGGCTTCACATGTCAATCAAGATATTAATAAGGTGAATGCCTTGTGGAATTAATTAGTTTCATAACTGGGTGGAATGCTAAATAAATGTTACGATGGGAAAAAAGAAAGAACAGACTTTACCTTGCTAGGAACATGGACTTCATGGTCTTAGCTAGCACACAGACTCCCAGGGAGAAATTTGCTATGACAGCTCATGCCACGAAGACTCAACTACCTGTACATTTATTCCCACTGAGGTCTCCTTCTTGGTGTGCAGTGTAGACGTGCAGTATATCCTACAGACAAGCACAGCTTGTGGGCATGTCCTGGCTATGCCATGTGACAGTGGTCTTCTCCTTCCTCTCTTAGTAGGACTGGGACCCACTAACCATGCAGCTTTGGATTAGACCCATGACATTCAAAGAGTGCTGTTTCCCTTGGCAGGGATTGTGTCCCCTTGCACTCCCATCAGGAGTGTGTGAGTGTACTTTTCCCCCACAGTTTCACCAGCTGAGTGCATTGTCACACTTTTGAATTTTTGCTCACCTGATGGGTAAGAGCTTGTATCTCAGCGTAGTTTTAATTTCAGTTCTTTTATTATGAAGGAAGTCGAAAAATCTTTCCATATGCTTTCAGGCTATTCTTATATATCTATAAATTGTCTTTTCTTATCTTTTGCCCATTTTCTACAGAATTTCTGATCATTTCCCTCTAATTTTAAAGGTTCTTTGTATAGAAGGAGGATTAACACTTTGTGATTTTATGTTACTGATTTTTGTCTTAGTTTGTCTTTTAACTTTGCCATGCAAACTTTTTTAATGTTATGTAAATTTATCATTTTTTTTCTCAGGCCTGGATTTGAATAAGAGTCAGAAGCCTTTGTATACCCAGGTAATGGGTACAGAATTTCTGTTTGGGATGATGACAAAGTTCTGGAAATAGATAATGGTGATCATTGTATTGTACAACATTGTGAATGTACTTATGACACTAAATTGTACACTTAAAAATGGTTAAAATGGTAAATTTTAAGTCTCTGAAACTTTTGGATTATATTCTTCTGTACGGTATAAGCAATTGATCTAATTATATCTTTTTCTAAATAACTATCAAATTGTCCCAACACCATTTGGTGAAAAGACTATCTTTGCTGCAGTAATTTGAGCATCACCATTACAGCACACTAGATTTCCATTGTAGTTGGGTCTATTTTGAGACTCTCTGTTCTATCTCACTGGCCTTTTCACATACCAATTCTACACTGATTTAATTTTAGAGGATTGACAGTATATTTTAATATTGCTACATCTAGTTTTCCATCCAGAGTGTTTCCTTTCCTCCCATTTTTATTCTGAGTTTAATGAACAAAATTAAATACAAATATACAAAATATATTAATATTTATTCCTTTTTAAAATTCTTTTCTGTTCTTAGTTTTGCATTTCTGGTTGAAAGTGTTTTTTTCTTGTTCCCAAATGCTTGTTTGAGAATACTTAATTTGCTTTGGAGTGTTGTGTTACAGTTTAATTTAGTTTTGTGTTTGTATGTTTTTTTTTTTTCCTAACTGGAGGACAGTTATTGGAAGAAATGGTTTGATTTACCTTTTTAAACTTTTATACAGTAGTTTTATTTAGATGTGATCTGTTTTTCCTATTCCTGTTTATTTTACATGGAGGATTTGGGGTTCCAGATTACCTTTTCTGTTAGTTCTTCCCTTGGGTGTGCTGTTTTCTTGATGAATGATTTTGAAGGAGCAGGGGGCTGGTTAGAATTTTTGTTTCTGCAGGATGCTCAATTTTCCTTTATCTTATTCTTTCCTTCAGTGTCTCATTTGCAAGGGGTACTCACTCCCTTCTCCTTCTGTCTAGCTCTCCCCTTAGACAAAGTGCTGGATGGCTGCTTTGGGTCCTGCACATTTTCAAGCTGCTTCCCAATCTCCAGTCCAGGGGAGGGTCTGTATCTGGGCACTTGGCATTGGACTTTCTCCTTCGGCTGATGACATTGTCTGTGTTTTGTCTAAGGGTATTGCTTTACTCTATTCTTCTTTCATGGAGTCTTGTGGCATTGGGTGGGAAATGGGAGCTCTAATGGAGAGGATTTGACAATCACAACAATTGGTTTCTTAGTTATATCAAATGTGTGGATTATGAAGAATTATATTTGTTCTCCTCGTGGATTTTATGATTTTTTTATAGGAGGGTAAAGGAAAATTGTGTAGGATATGGAAAATCAGGTCACTGCCCTGTCTTTTTCTGTTACAAACTCAGAAGTTTCAATTTCCCTTTAATTTTTATCTCAAGGTGACTTCTCGATAATGATAAGGCTTTGCTGATGTGAGTAACTGAGGGAGGAGGAAGGGGAATTTGTGGGCTACTATTGAGAAAATAATTCTTCTGTAAGGATCTCCACTCTCCTATGCGTGCAGGAATCCAGTATTGAAGTTTGAAGCATGGACAGGTGTGTCAGCACTCACAGACCACTGCAGGTGGATCCCATGTCCCTGAACACGCTTTCCAAGTGCTTCCAAAAAAAGGATGATGATAACTTATTATTGATATGTTTTCATATCTTTATAAGCTGTAGCAAATCAACCAAGTTTTTTTGGAAGGTCTACTGCTTATGTACATATTCAGAGTAGTGCCTTAAAGTATCAAGTCTTTTTAATCAGTTTATTTCCATAGAAACTTTCTTCAAATATACTTTGTAAGGATCATACTGTCTGAGTTTTTGATGCTGCAGGTTTCCATTTCTGTGATTTGAGGGATTTTTTCCCTTTAGTATTCTTGGTTCTACATTTCCTCTGTCACCATGAGCACGTTCTATTTTGTGGCGATTGGATTGGCATTTTATTTTTATTTATTTATTTATTTATTTTATTTCAGCATGTTATGGGGGTACAGATGATTAGGTTACGTATGATGCCCTTACGCTCCCTCCCCCCCAAGGCCGAGCTTCAAGTGTGTGCATTCCCCCGGAGGT
>NW_012148875.1:914716-962153 GCF_000956105.1 Propithecus coquereli | reverse complement strand
CACAGTTTATTAATCCACTCATGTATTGATGGACACTTGGGTTGTTTCCACATCTTTGCAATTGTGAATTGTGCTGCTATGAACATTCAAGTGCAAGTGTCTTTTTCATGGACTGGCATTTTAAATACAGTTTGGCAGGAAGAGGGTTTCATGTTTACGTCCAAGATATAAGTGGATCTCTCTAGAGAGCAACATGACATTTTGTGTGTACAACTAAAAGCCAGAAGTCACTTCCTGGTACATATTATAGGGGCTATACAAGCAGTACATGATTACACCCCTCTTCCCCCCAAAAAAGTGAGGATAATTGATTTTCATGACCAACCCTGGAGCCAGACTAATTCAGTTCTAATCGTGGCTTTAGCAGGAACTAGCTTTGTGACCTTGGGCAAGTTGTTTTTATCTCTTTGTGCTTCAGTTGCCTCATCTGTAAAATCAAGATAATAATTGCAATTGCTTCATAAAATTATTGGAAGAAATTAAATGAATTAGTATCAGTAAAGTGCTTGCAACAGTTCCTGGCATATGACAAGCCCTACGTGTGTGCTACGTAAGTGCTAGTAAACACATAAGAAAATGTAATCAAATCAAATTAAATTAAAAATATACTATGTTATCAACTAGGTTGGTGGCAACAGGGAGAATAAAGGCAAAGATGAATAATCAGAGATCTCTTCTACCTGGAGAGATGTTCAGTGCTATGGCACGGTGGCAACTGGCATTGACTAACATACATTTATCTAAAATTCCCACATTGGAGAAAAAAGGTATACAAAAAGAAATCTGTTTCTATTCAAATTTTACATAGAGAGAACTATGATGAGAAGGAATTACTGTATCTTTGTGTGCTCAAAATTATCCTATTTTATAATGGTTTTTAAAAATACGGACTTTAGATGACTAATTTCTTGATGTCCTGCCTGCATAGTGACTTTGTAAAAAGACAAATTTAACCTTCATAGATGAATTTAAACACCTGAGTAAGTATGGGCTCGAGTGATGGGACCATGGCACGGAGAGGTGTGCGTGAGAGCAGTGAGCTTGCACACGAAAGTGGTGCTGAGCTCGTTGTCAGTCGATTCTGGAGGGGTCTGAATAGGGCCACAGATGATTTCTGGGTCCCCGAACCCTCAGAAAAGTGCGCATTTGTCTGTTTTTCTTTTTTCTTTTTTTTTTTTTTGAGACAGCGTCTCACTCTTTTGCCCCGGCTAGAGTGCCGTGGCGTCAGCCTAGCTCACAGCAACCTCAAACTCCTGGGCTCAAGCGATCCTACTGCCTCAGCCTCCTCAGTAGCTGGGACTACAGGCATGCGCCACCATGCCCGGCTAATTTTTTCTATAATCAATTTCTTTCTATTTTTAGTAGAGACGGGGTCTCGCTCTTGCTCAGGCTGGTCTCGAACTCCTGAGCTCAAACAATCCACCCACCTCGGCGTCCCAGAGTGCTAGGATTACAGGCGTGAGCCACCACTCCCAGCCCATTTGTCTGTTTTTCTACAGAAAAGGTCCATCAGATGATCAAAGGAGTCCGTGTTCCAGCAAAGGTTAAAAATCACTGGTGCAGAAATTACCATCATTTGATTTTCTAGTTAATATTATGTGAAAATACTTTTTCAAAGAGATAATCTACTCACCATTTAAGATGAGAATCTAAAGATTACTCACTTTGTATGAAAAAGGAAAAGAATCAGGGAAATTAAACATAAACTGACTATCCCTTAAATACTCTTTTTTCTTTACTTCCTTTTATTTCTCTTCTACATTACTGTTATGACATTGTATTGATTTTTTTTTTTTTTTTGTAATTTGGAAGACATCTATGCTCACTATTATACAAACAATGCTTGGAGTTTTCTGTTTTTTGTTATTAAAGTAGGCGTTAAGGTAAATTGTATTATCTAAGGATTTCATTTCAAGGTCATAAGTGGAGCATTATGAATAGTTCTATTTCTCAAAGAGAGGGCCTTGTTCTATCTAATAGGATTGAAAACCACTCTGCCATGCAGTATGGAAACAATTCTAATTGTGTAAAATCTAATACTTTGCAAACTGTCTATAAAGATTTTACTGAATTTAGGACAGAAGAAAAAGATTTTATGTAGAGTCTATGTTTGAGAGGAGGGAGGGCCTACAGCTACATACAGAGTAAAAATAAAGTTCTATAATCAAGGAAGAAAAAAGTAGAATCTGAGACTCCTCCCTCTCCTTCTCTCTCATATACCTCCACGTGTGCATGTTCTGTTCTATCGTGTCTCATCTTCCTTTATATCTTAAAGAGCAATACTTGCACAGAGCAGGCATGTGCTATATTTGTTAATTGATTCATATTCAGCACAATCACCAATTCTCTTGTCCTTATCTCACCCACAGTAGGGCTCAATAGCACTGACAACGGAAAAGATAATAAGCGAATCTAAGTTTAATCCTCTTTTGTTTAAACTAATCTCTCTCTCTAATTAACGGCTGTTCATACCATTATTGCTAATGAATCTGGAGCCCGTTGTCTACAGCTGCGCAGGAAGCACTCTATTAAACCATCAATTGGAATTCAAAGGGGAGAGCAGAGTCCGGCTCCCTATTGTTCCCTTGGTGACTTTTTGCCTAATGAAAAGGATGTCTGAAATATAAAAACCAGATGGAGCCCTCTCCCTGTAGTGCGTAGCTCTGAATCCTGGATTGCGTCCTAGCTTTCCCCACACATGTTCAAATCTGAATGTTGTAAGAGTGATGTACCTTAGAGTAGCCAGTGGGTTACGCCCAGGGACAGGAGGAGTGAGGCGAGGGAGGGGAGGGAGTAAAGTCCCTTGGGGAGCTTGTAGGAAATCTCTCTGAGCCTCCATCCGCACCCTGCTGGAGGGCTGGGCTTCTTCTGCAGAGCTGTGCTCTTCTGGAACTTCCTCAGGGTGATTTCTGTGCCACAATTGAGCTCCAGCCTGCAACACACACGCTAGGTGAGAAACTGCAGGAGACACCTACAGCAACACACGTGGCTTCCTGACAGGACGTTGCTTTTAAAAAACAGGCAACCTTTTACACTTTTGGATTGTTTCAACTTTACTATTTCAAACTGTAATACTTTAAATAAACTGAGAGCTTTGGGTTCATAATACATACTATTAAGTGTTTCATTTATGGAAAATCTCTGGTGTGCCAGGAGCTGTGCAGGGTGATGGAGCATACGGAGGTCAGAGACAAGGCGCTGCCCTGCAGAAACTCTCCGCCAGGTACCCAGAGAACCAGCGGATTACAGAATTCAACAGTGGAGTGCGGGATTAAACAGAAGTCTTGGTATATATTGTCACATGCGTTGCTTGACTGAGATATCCAAATGATATTTTTAATCACCTCCAGGAGAACCTAACCATATGTACATGCATCGCTTAATGATGGGGTTACAGTCTGAGAAATGCATCATTAGGCGATGTTGTCGCTGTGCCAGCATCATAGGTTGATTGCTCCTAGGCTACAAACCTGCACAGCACGTGGCTGCACTCAGTACCGCAGGCAACTGTCGCACAATGGCAAGTACTTGTGTATCTAAACATAGAAAAGGAACAGCGAAAACATGGTATAAAAGATTAAAGCGCACCTGTATAGGGCGCTCACCATGAATGGAGCTTGCAGGACGGGAAGTTGCTCTGGGTGAGTGAGTGAGTCAGAGGCGAGTGCGTGTGAAGGCCTGGGCCATTGCTGTGCACTGCTGTAGACTTTATAAACACCGCACACTTAGGCTACCCTGAATCTATGAAAAAATTTTCTTTTTTCAGTCATAAATTAATCTTAGCTTACTGTAACATTTTTACCTCATAAACTTTTTAACATTTTTTTAAACTTTTTGACTCTTTTGTAATAACTGTCAACATTGTACCCCTTGTTGACAGACAAGAGGGACTCCGTGGCTAAGATGAGACCCTCAGGAGAAAATTAAGTGGCCACAGCAGGGAAAAGGACGTAGTCACACACCCCTACATTGTTAACTACTATAAGGTTTGTTAACTGCCGGGGGTTTGCCTCCTGCAATTACATAGAAACCTGCTCTAGAAAAATATTGCCTATTCGTGGTGGACTGCCTGATGCCAGCTGACCGGGACACCCCCCTTGCAGGTCCTGCCAGCAGCACCAATCGGACTGGACCAACCTTGAAACATTCCTTCCTGATAATAAGCTGCAGACCCGAAGCCAGTTCCAGCAGCTTATAGAGACTGAGCAAAATGTCTTTTATACCCTAGGTTCACGTTTTTATGTAAAGAGCTAAATTCCACCTCATTTTAATGTTAAAACTCCACCCCAAAGTGAACATGTATGTATGTTACATACATGTTAAGTCGCTGAGCATGCACTAGGCTTTCCCCGTAAATATCCCTAGGCATCCTCAACCTCGATGAACGCACATGTAAGACAGAGACAGGAAGGCTTCAGCGCTGCTGTTTCCTTCCCTGCTGCCCAGCGACTGCTACGGCTTCCCCGCCAGCCACGTTCCTCAATCTGCAGATTGTCACTCTGAAAATAAAGTCTTTTCCTTTCCCTTTCCTCCCTAGATTTCACGGTCACTCTGTTAACATGACACCTGGCTTAAAACATGAACACATTGTTCAGCTGTACAAAAATATTTTATTTCTTTATATTCTTATTCTATAAGCTTTTGCCTATGTTTAAAATTTTTTTATTTATTTTTTAGACATTTTTCTTAAAAACTAAGACATAAACACACACATTGGCCTGCACAGGGTCAGAATCCTCTGTATCACTGTCTTCTACAGCCACATCTGTCCCTCTGGAAGGTCTTCAGGGGCAATGCCGCAGGAGGAGCTGTCACCTCCTGTGATACCATGCCTTCTCCTGGAGTGCCTTCTATGGGACCTGCCTTCTATGAGGCTGTTACACAGTTAACTTTTTTTTTTTTAATAAGTAAAAGTACAGTCTAGAATAATGATAAAAAGTATAGTGTAGTGAATATATAAACCAATCACATAGTCATTTATTATTATTATCAAGTATGATGCACTGCACGGGATTGTATGTGCTATACTTTTATACAACTGGTGGCGCGGTAGGTTTGTTTACACCAGCGTCACCACGAACAAGTGAGCGACGCATTACACGAAGATGTTATGACAGTTGCAGACAATGTCATGAGGTAAGAGAAATTTTTTTCGGCTCCACTATAGTCTTATGGGACCACTGTTGTATATGTGGTCTGTTTTGGGCCAAAACATGGTTAGATAGCACGTGAAAACACTCTTGGTCAAGTCATACCCCCTAAAGCAGAGCATCGATGCAGAGAGAAACAAACTGATGTACTAGGGCAAGCTGTTGGCGTGTTACTACAAATCCACTTCAAGCTGAACCGTGGATGTGAATATATATTATTCATACTAAGGGTGAAAATGCTTTTCTAGATACACAACTACTGTCAAATTCAAGTGCAATAAGTTGCTTTAGTTGTTGAGTCTGGCATTCAGGGACAGGGTTAGGAACCATAGGAACTGTGGGTTTTGATTATATGCATCCCGAAAAAAAACCAATCACTTATCTGGGTCCACAGAGATTGTTTTTATATTTTCATTTTATAAACACTTATTAAATGCCTACTGTTTGCTAGATATTATGTTGGTGCTGGGGCTAGAAACAACATAGTCTCTGTCTTCAAAAAGTTTGCAGTCTAGCAGGGGAGGCAGCCTCAGGGAGCAAGGTTACCGTGATGTGGTCGGAGCTCCATCAAATATGACAGGGCATGGCCATGGCATAATGTTGGGGATATGAGCCATAAAGTCAGGAAAAAGGACAGATAGGAAGACCTTCTAAAAGGACATGGCCTGCAAAAGATTATTCAGAGATAAAAAGCTAAAAAAATGGTTTTCTCCTTCAAGTCTTTCTTAAGGAGAAAACCATTCATCTTAATCACTTGGTTCGCTAGAAACAAAAGTGATGTGAATAGGAAACCTATGCAAAGAATTGAAAGATGAAGAGTCATTGAAACAAACATTATGGGCAACAGGGTATTGTTCCCCATAACGAAAATGACCACTCGCTTGGGCAATTCGGCTCACCAAAAATAGTTGGCAAGGACAGCCCAAGGGCAGGTATCGAACTGTCACAGGTGGTGATGGAAACCTGAGGTGGCTTGGAGCAGTGGGCCCCCACCCTTCTGCGCCTCCTGTGTCAGATGTCATCACACTTCACCCCAGAGACTCCTTCCGTAACGTCTCCTTTCCCCATAAGCGTCCTGAGGACAGGGCACGTCTCGTCTGACTCAGCATCTGTGTTTGCTGTTATAGTAAACAGTGTATGATTGTTCCACGAGTAAATCATCAGCAACCTGGAGAAGGATTTGACAAGACAAAAATCAGTTTTCATGGTAAATGAGGGGTCAGCAGGAGACAGTGCAGGCAGGCCTCCAGGGCCCCTGGAGAGGGAACCTCGACAGATAGTAAACGGCCCCTCCTCCTACCTCAGGTTGGATTTTGAAGTGTTATTTATTTTTCTTTGTAGGAGTTTGGGGATTTCAGAACATGATGTCAAATAAAACATTGTTTACTTACACGTTATTCTTTTCTTGGCTTCGTAGTTTACGCCCTTTTGAACATCTTAATAATCAAAAGCGTAATTTTAAAAAGACTAAAAAGGTGTGCCTGTGGGCAAGTCTTTGCACTTTCCCTCTTCCTTAGTGACGGCGGTCTGCTTCCGACCGTCACACGTGCGAGGTCAGCGTGTGGAGACGGCACAGCTCTGTGGCCAGGGCCAGAGTCAGGCGACGTCCACACTAGCACTGTGGAAGAGTGGAAACCAGACAGGACATATGGCTCGGTGGCAGCTACAGGATTCTGGAACACAGTGTCTGCTATGGACCGAGTGTCTGTGTCCCCAGATTCATATTTGGAAACCCTAATCCCCAAGGTGATGGCATGAGGAGGTGGGGACTTTGGGAGGTGATGAGGCCAGGAGGGTCCACTGCCCTTACAAGAGAGCGAGCTCCCTCGAGCCTTCAGCCACGCAAAGGCACAGTGAGAAGGTGCTACCTATAAGGCAGGAAGAGGAACCTCACCAGGCACCGAATCTCCTGGTACCTTGACCTTGGACTTTCCAGCCTCCAGAACTGTGAGAAGTATATTTCTGCTGTTTATAAGCCACCAAGTCTATGGTATTCTGTTATAGCAGCCCAGATGGACTGAGACAAAATCCATTGTATTATATAAAACATAATCAAACTTGTTCCACTTTCTCGATCTTGGTCTAGTAGCTGCATGCCGCCCGCATCAGAAGCATCGTCTCTGAAGACAACATAGCATGAGTTTAGCATTAGAAAGTGTCCTACTCTCAGCTCTACCATTTATTTCCCAGGTGATCTGGGAAAGCTACATCTCTTTGGTCATCCATTTCCTCTTCTGTAAGGTGGGGATATTCAGAGTTCTTAGGGGATTCAGAGGTGCTATGTAGCTAAAATAATTGACTTCTGGAAACATCGAAAAATCGGTGTCATCTTTGGATGTGCTTGCTAGAAACCCACAACGCTCTCCCCATCACATGGTCTTTGCATTTGCTCCACCTGGGCCTTGGAACTCTCTCTGTCCCACCCCCAGCCTCCCCAGCTCTCTGCAGGACCAACTTACTGAATGTTCATCTCAAGCCTTGCCTCCTGAGAGAGGGCTTCCCAGCTGCCCTGCCTGAATGTGCGGTCACTGTCGCACTGCCCTCGGTATTTTCTGCACATTTCTATCCATGTAAAATCATCTTGATTACATGTGTGCTTGTCTGTTTGCTGTCTCTCTACTCTAGTAGAACATAAGGTGCTTGAAGACAAGTGTCTTGTCTGTCATCCTTACCATTGTATTCCCAAACCCTAGAAAAGTACCAGGACATAGAAGGCACCCCGTAAATATTTTTGAATGAATGATGGATGAATTAACCCAATTGACATTTTTCTTGTTACTGCCTTGATTTTTTCTTTTTTACTCATTTCAAATTATAGTAGGATTTCTTTCTTTTTCTTCATTTGGAGAAAAACCTCAGCAGATGATAGGGCACAATTTAGAATGCTTCAGGCCGGAACAATAAGCATGCCCATCTGTATCTGTGGATGTTGCCTCAGTTTGGGCAGAAAAGATACAGCCAAGAAGATATGGAGAAAGAAACAGGAGAAAAGCCCATGTGTACTTAATATTTATCAGTGTAGTAAATTTCTCCAACAGAAAAAGAAAAGACAAAGATAGTTTAATTGGATCCAGTCTCTTTGAGTACTTTTACCCCATTTTCCTCTGAAGAAAAGAAAGGGAGAGAAGAGACTTAGCCAAATAATAATTTCCATTTAGTCAAGTATTTCTGGGGGTGCCAAGGCAAGAGGTTGTTGAAGTTTATTTCTCTTTGTTTTGCTGAGTTGAATTTCCAGCTCAGGAGCATGGACTGAAGTGGAAGAGCAATCAGTTATAAAGAAAAAAATATATTTGGTGTCTGTTTCTGTTGGACAAATAATTGAAAGCATGAGTGTTGTGTGGTTTCTCTAAGACTTCAAAAGTGTACATAATCACAGAAAGGAGAAGCCATCTGTTTGTTGTTAGGGTCATGTTTTATTTTCTTGCTTATACTTTCAATATACTCAGTGAACTTAGCTTTTTATAAAGAAAATTAATTATTATTTATGCTAGGTTTACATTAGTGATAAATATACTCATTTTCCCCTTTCCATTAGTAGTATAATAGTGTCAGATAATAGATTAGAACCATTTGGCAATTAATCACAGTCACCCACGCTTAGAAACTGCTCATTGGCCAAAACAATCAGTAGAAACACTACTCAGAAAAGAAAGCATTCATCTTTTGTAAATCTAATAATATGTTGGCAGGTTTGCAAAGTTTGGTAACAATAACTTGTGTGCTGCAAAGCATAAGGGGTGTGTTATCAGAGAGGATTTATAGGCCATTCTCTGTTAGTGCCCATCCACCTTAGCATCTGTGGAGTCCCGATGTCAGCAGTAAAGGCAGAGTGGAAAACAATAGAGCTTCAGACCTGAACCTTAGACTCAGAGAAGTGCATTGTGACTCAGTGGCAGGACTGGGTCTGGAATCCAGTTCCCCACATTCCCAGCCAACGACTGTCCAACTGCACCACAAGTGTTCTGCGTAGTCAGTGTCATCTTCGGCTAGAACAGACGCAGCTCATAGTCATCCAAGAGGGCTTCACACGCCAATTCCACAAACAGCTATTGAAGGCAGACCGTGTTCTGGGCTTCATTAGGTATGCTGTCCTATAATTTGCACATAGCATTTATTCCAAAGGTTAGTTATTGTTTTAATATTTGGAAGTTATATCAGTCTTAGCTTATGAATTTCTCATTATCTATCAACTTAATTAAAGACACTGTGTATCAGTTGAGTGTTTGGCATATGAGAGTCCATTACTGTATCAGATACCAGGATACAAAGCAGCAGAAGCCCCTGCCTTTAAAGAGCTTGCCGACTGGTTACACAGAAAGAATGGGCAGCGTGGTACCTAGTCGAAGACACTTTCATGACATCGCGTTTTTTGTGTTTTATTTTTACTTTTTCTCTTACTACTTTGGCTGTTCTTTCCAGTCTGCATGCTCTTCCCTCGGCTGGTCCCTTAAACACTGGGGTTCCTTGGGACTCTGTCCTATGTTCTCTGTTCTATTTCCTCCCAGGATTGTCATGTCCAGTCCTTCAGCTTCCATTACCATCCGTAGCAGGAATTTTTCACCTAGGGCCCGTGGGTAAGCTTCACAGCCTGTGACTCCCCTAAAATTAAATGCACATTGGTGTTGGTGTTCACAGCTTTGTCAGGTTTGCAGAGGTGACCTTGACTTCAAAGCTCTGTTGCTGTGGATCATTCCCAGGTCTGTACGCTGGACTCTGACTGCCCCTGGCAACACTGCCTGGAGATCTCACAGCTGCTTGAAACTTATCAGGTGCAAGGCTTGACTCATCCCAGTTCCCATCCCCTCCCTTGCCGCCCCCTTCCTCTTTTGTGTTCCTGTCATACTTCACAGACACCAGGGACCTTCCAGACCCTTCCCTTCCCCTCACTCCACACAACCGCCCTGTGCCCTGTGGGTTCTTTCTCCTAAACTTCTCTCAAATCCATTCCCTCCCACATTTCTAGTGCCATCGCCTCCCAGCTGTCCTTGTCCTTCATGGGAAGCAGAGCTTCCTGGCTAATCATCCTCCAGTCTCACTTCAATCATTCTCTCCACTGAGGCCAGAGTGCATTTTCTAAAATAAAATCTGATCGCCTCATTGCCTGCCTTGGAAGCCACTAGTGGACTCCAGTGAGCTCCAGAGCTGAGCATGACAAGGATTCCACAGCTTTCCCAAACTGCTGTGTGTGCTGTCTCCAGTGTCATGACTGCCTATAACCTCCCACCCTCTTTAGCATGTACTTCTGACGGCTTCTCAAATATGCCATGCTCTCTCCATACCCTGTCCTTGAAATAGCCTCTTCCAACCTCCCTTGACCCTGCTCATTGCTCCCAGCTCCTGCTCTTCTCATTCCCGAGGCTACCAGCTACTCGTTCTTCAGTTCCTACCTTCTCTGCTGTGCACTCCAGAGCACCTTCCCTTCTGGAATACCCAGAACTTACTGCACTGTGACTTTTCCATCTCCCTTCCTCCAGGGACTGTAAGCCCCCTGGGGGCAGGGCTCACATCTATTGGGTTTACTACAGAATTCCTAGGATCCAGGATAAGCTTTATTGTTACCAAAAGTTCAGTACTTGTCCCTGAGGCTAATCAATGAGAACAGAATGAGGGCAAGTGGTTTGAGGGAATGGAAAGAGAAGTTTATTAATTTGCGAGAAAATGAGGAGGGCATCAGACTTGCCTCTTGAAAGATCGCCATCTGGCCTTTAAGCAGAAATAAAGGGCTTTTAAAGGGGGCTTTTCAGAGGCTGGGTTCAGGTCTATGTGACCAGTGTCACATGTCATGACTTCGGGCTATTGTTGTTTAACTATAGCTGGTACTTTTGGTCAACCTTATCTCTCGTAAAGACAATCTCGTGACTTCTGGACGATTTTGTTGAGCCATCTCCTGTGGCTTAAGATCCTAGAAAACAAAGATTGAGGTTTTAATTCCCAAAAAGAGTGGGGGGTTTTAAAAAGACAGCTCGTAATATATTTTGACCTTTTTCAGACCTTTACCTCTGTTACATTATTACTCAGGAAGTGATCTGCAAATACTTAGTGATGAGTTAAAGACCAGATTGTACAGAACAGACAGCAAAGCGCATTTAGAGAACTAAGAGGAAGTCACATTATTGGTTACAATTGACATCTATCAAGTAGGGCTGGAGCTTGGTCCTGAAAAATGGATAGGATGTGGCTTAAGCAAGACAAGAAAGTGTAAAAAACAAGGGAGAAAAACATATCCTGGGGAAAGTGAGCTGCTTAGATGTGATTAGTGCATAAAGGAGAGAGATCAGAGTCTGGGGTCATGAGGGGTTTATGTCTAGTGCAGGAGGCGGTTGACTAAAGGTGTAGACCTCGAGAAAGAGCACACAGTGAATGGCCTTGAACGCTGGGAGGGAGTGGGGAGCCACTGAAGGTGTTTGAGCAGTGGAGTGACATGATACAAGTGATACAGCATTTTGGAAGGATTGCTATAGCACTAGACAGCAGCAAGGTTCCTCAAACTTCAGCCATTTGTGAATACCTTCAGCATGTTTTTTTCTATATCTGAGTACTTTACTACATGTCACTACACATTACTTCATATTTTTCTTTAAATGGTTTTTTAATTCAAATGATCTATTTTAAAAGGAAATTCCATCAGTACTGAATATAAAAAACAAATATCACTTATTAATTGAAATAAATATAAAAATTAATCTAATGAAAGAATGTTGAATTCCAGGGCAGATAGTGTTTTGAGCCCAAGTGTCAAAGTCTGAGGTCTGTTCTCTCTTTGTTATAAAGATAGATAAGCATGTTTTAAAAGCTAATAAAGATCCTTAGCAAAAGAGATCATCTCCTACATGTAACAAAAACAATGGAAAAATGTAAAAGATAATTCATTTTGTAACAGAGGGAATGGCCTGAAAAAGGGTAAAATGTTTTACAAATTGTCTCTTTAACCTCCCCCACCTTTGGGAATTACAACCTGCATTCCTGCCCTATGCCAGTAATCAGAAGAGCAGAGGAATGTTCTTTGATTTTTGTTTCCTTTTATCTTTGCACTACAGGAGATGGCTCAACAGTAGTGTCCTGGCAGAGGTCAGGAGATTGTCTTCACCAGAGATGCTATAGTTAAACAGCAATAGCCTGAAGCTGAAAACCCCCTTTTAAAAGCTCTGTATTTCTGCTTATAGATAGGACGACGATACCTTAAGACGAGAGTCTGCCATCCTCCTCAATTGCAGGCAAATTAATAAACTTCTCTTTCTTTTTCCTCAAACCACTCGTCCTCATTCTTTGTTTGGCCACAGGGACAAATACTGAACTTTCGGTAACAATTTCTCACACTTTTGGCTTTGTAGGCCGTGTGGTTTCTGTTGCAACTACTTAACTCTGCTTTTGTAATGTGAAGGCAGCCAAAGACAATACATAATCAAATAGATGTGGCTCTATTCCAGTACAACTCTATTTCTAAAAACAGACCTTAGCGTCACCCACTTCTTCAGAAATTCTTCAAATCCTTGCTTTTATAGTCTAAGCACTGGTAAGATGGGGATCACGTTTATCTGGAAACTTCTTCTAAAGGCTCTGAAGTATTTATAAGTTATAATTTTGTTATCTATATTAGTTGATTTATGTCTTTATCATTTTATCCATCTACCTAATACATAGTCCATCTATTCCTAAAAATTGATTTGTGGTGGTACTATGTAATTATTTCAAATTATAGATTAATAGTTAGAAATAATTATATAGCTTACTCAGAACAGTGTAAAAATGAAAACTAGACTAGAAAATTACAAATTAATCACTTTGGTCACGAAAATGTACATAAAGCAAGGGATTCTGGTATAAGACCCACCAGCGACAAGGGACATACGAACAAGGACAGACTTTGCTCTAGGCTCACTGAATGAGAACACATAATTTATTCACTGAAGATAGGACGGAGCCCACTGAAGCTGATGCCAGAAGAGCTGAGGTCACAGTACAAGCCCGTGGGCCTGATTATGACATCAGTGACTGGCTTCGGACTTCAAATACATGGCTCTGGAAGAAAAATAAGGCTTTTGGCTAACAGTTCAGCATCTCTCAGAGTCTCAACACACAGCAAAAAGAAAAAGAAAAGAAAGATTAAAAGATTAATACAAAATAGATAGAATCAAAGACAACTGAGGATGGAAAGAATCTGAACACTAAGAATTGCCCAGCGGCCTGCCAGGGAGCATGTGGATTTTCATTCCACTTCAGGGCAATAAAAACGAAATGTTCCACCATCTGAAAGGTTTGGGACTTCTAATAGAAGAAGCATTTGATTAATGAAACAACGTGTACTATAAAGAGCAAGGAATCATAAAAAGCTGGTTTTTAACAGCCTAAGTACTTTTTGCAGATTGAAGTCTTTTATCACCTTGTAAATCACGCCTGGAGAGAAAAAATACCAAAGTGAGACAGGACAGACTTCCATGACCAGCCTGTCCACGTTGGGGCCTGGGCTGTGGTTTCTCAAACATTGGTTTTGCTAGCACTGTGGTGTCCGCCATTATTATGGGGAAGGAAGCGCGGTCCTGCTGCTCCTGAAGGTCTCAGGACAGATATGCCCCTGCAGAGGAACTTTCCTCCCCTTCCTACTGTCTCTGCCCAGCAGTCAAGTGCGTCCTGTTGGGGGAAATTAGCGGTCATGGGTATTACCAGGTGGGGCCCCAAATCTCGTGGCTTACAACAAACATTCGTTCCTCGCAGGTTGGTTTGCAGATTGGCTATGTGGGAGTGCAGGACTCGTCCACCTGCCTTTCACCACCAGACCCAGGGGGAGCAGCAGGCCTGTTGCACACTCCTTGGGGTGTGGGGAGGAGCACAGGAAGGCCAGCTGAGCCCCAGGCCCTTGCTGGGAGCCTCGGGGTGGACAGAGTGTGCTTTAAGTCTGCTCTTGTGTCACTGCCCAAAGCAAGTCTGAGGCTGGGCTCAGAGTCAGAGGGGGCGGGAGTGTATTTACCCACAGACGGCTGGGCCTGGGCAAGTAACGGTGAATGGAGGTCAAATCACTCCTTGACTACGCCAGAGATTGTATGGTGGGTTGGCCACTTGATGGTCTCTGACATGTGCTCACATCTGGCATCCTGAAAGGACCGCAGCCTTCAGAATTTCAACTCACTTAGATTTACAGCCTTGGCCTAAATTCTTGACAAGATAGCTGTTGCCTCTTGAAGCATATCGAGGATCTGTGCTAAGAAGTTTCTACACATGATCTCATTTCTTTCTTAGCACGGCCGTGAAAGGTGGTTGTTATCCCTATTTTTCATAGGAACTAACTGAATTTAGAGGCCACTTCATACAAATGTCACCAAGCTAGGAAGTCCGGAGCTGGGACTTGAACCCATTGTCTGTCTGACTCTAAATTACTACACCATGTTGGGAGAATGTTTCAGAGTGGAAACTTAGTGAGAAACTGAAACCCGAAACACACTTGTAAATTTTAATCCTGTGCTCATATCGTTAGCATCAGCAATTCCACTTTGAGAGACTCATCTTGGGGAAGATATCTTTCATATTAAAGAAAGATGTTTGCATAAGGATGCTCATGGCAGTGTTATTTGTAATGGATAAAATTTAGAAACGATTATAAAGGATTAAACACAGGGATTTGTTAAGTAATTTGATGCATCTGTAGGCAGGCATGGAATTACCATTCAGAGGAATATTTAATGACATTGGAAGTGTATACAGTGCACAGAGGAAACTAAAACGTAGTACACACAGTATGACCTCATATAGTAGAAAGAATACTCAAATATTAGTAGTGAACGATGCTGTGTGATATGCTTTCAGGTGACCCACGCCCATATACAGCACCGAGTTTGTCAACAGATATATATTATGTATTTGATTAAATATATATAAATGATATATTTTCATCAATAGAGATGTGTGTTGATATAAGAATCTATGTAACTATCAACTAAGACTTCACCCTCTCGCCAAGCCACACTCCTCTGAAATGGCCTTGCAGCCAGACTCAAGCTGAGAAATTCTCCCATCGCCTGTGCCCCGTGGCTACTACAGGGCAAGATGACCTTTAGCAGCAATGCCTTCTCTAGGCCCCAATTCGAGATCCAGGCTCATAAATTTAGAAGAGGTAAATGGTCTTAGAGCAATTATTATACCTCAGGCCTCAAGGCCACATGTGGCCCTCCAGATCCCCAAGTGTGGCCCCTAAACCAAATCCAAACTTCGCAGATGACTTGTATTCAGTCAAAAGGCCTCACTCAAGGATCCAGAAGGCTGAAGGTTCCCCATGCCTGGAAGCTTAATGTTTGTACTGTTTATAAAAGAAATACATATTCCTCAGAGAAAATTTAGAAAACAGATATTTTTAATGATCAAAATAAACTATAATCCCATCTCTTAGACATAATACATTTTAACATTTGAATTTACGTCCTGTGTGTAGAGATAGGTACACATACATAGCTATGTACACGTACACATCTATGTGTATGCATGTACACATGTTTTATCAGGGCTTCCACTCCCTAGCTGCCTGTTACAAATGAAAAACTTAGAAAAGGCAACAGGAACATGATCCCAACATTAATATACTATGCTACCTAGCATAAAAATTAATTGTTTTTGGTTTTAAATGGAAAGGGTCTTTCAAAGAGAGTCACCAATGACTTTAAGAAAAATACTGGTTTGGGGATAGGTGCTGGTGTCCTTGTCAAAAAATGACAAGAAATAGTAAAAAACCAAACCAAAGCAACCACCATCACCACAAAATCCAGAACAATAGGCCTCACTTACATTGTTTGTGAGGAAGGGGAATCAAATATCTTTCTCACAGGAAGTTCTTCCCAAGTTCCTCTCAAGGCAGAACAGACAAGAAACAAGGGCTAAAAGTATTTACAAGTCTATGACAATGGTAAAAATGTCTCCAGTAAGAAAACAGAGCCTTTGGCTCTGCGACAATAGCTGTGCTCACGAGAGCTAACATTTATGGAGTGTATGCTCTGTGTGTCAAACACTTCCCTACACAAAGCATATTTGCGGACCATTTTGCAACAACCAATTTCTGCATTTAGTTGGCCAAATTTGTTCATTAAGGTGCCTGAAGACATTGGATTGTTCTCAATCTGGTTTTTCTTTTTCTATTGAAAGAGTGTTTTGTAACTTAATTTCATTTATTGAGATTTTTTTTTGGTTTGTTTCTTAAACCTATGACTTACTGGATGATCCTAAACTCATCTAATCCTTATTATTATAATTTCTTCTTTCCTAAGATGGTAATACACAGCTCGTTTTTACCTCAGGACTCAAATTACTTTTAATGAGCAATTCCGGCCACCATTAGAGTGAGGCAAGCATTGAACTTAAAGAGGAAGACGATAATAACTGATCTCTGGAATGCTTACAAATAGCTATTAACTTTTTAATATAGTGCTAAAAGGCTTCCCAAACTAATAATGAGGCACTGCATTTATGTGAATGTTCTAGGAACAAACCCATTTACCACTCCTGAGGATACACAACTACCATCTTATTTAAAGCTCTGAAGTTTCGAGAAAATATTGTCCACGTATTATAGTTCTATACTTACAAAATACAGACAAAAGGAGGCCACATGAATTTGACAGAGGTTTTGGAATGGGGTTCTGACAGTCACATTTTATATTAATCAGAGTAGGAGCCATCAAATTCAAACAAAAAATCCAATTTTGTTGTCCTTCTCAACAAAGTCGAATAAAAATTGTTAGTAAAGGAATCATGAACTTTGAGAACAGAAATTGCCCTTAATTTACAAATGAGGCCCCAGAGGCTCAGAGAGAGGAGGTGTTTTACTGAGAATCCCACAGTGGGGGCTGCTCTGATGACTTTTGACTCTTAGCACATTGCCTTCTCATATTCACTAGAAAGTCCTCTGAAAGAGAAATTTCAGCCTGTTTTGGAAAGATCGCTGCTCTCTAATATTTACCCTTATTGAAAATGCCTTTATTTGGATAACTACACTCACTTTCACAGAAACGAGATCTTCAGAGTTAATGTCCCATGTGGAGTAAACCGCACCGTGTGCCTGCTTGCACAGGGAAGCCCTCGTTAAGTAAATGGGGGAAAAAGAAAAGCATTTCTTAATATTTTAAGAAATAACAATCATTATTCTCAAGGGAGAGGGAGAAGAGCCATTGCTCTTGTCTAAAGTCAATGGATTTTATTAGTAACTGTATTCACAGATTAAAGAACAGCATACAAAGAAAACAGCTCTACTTGCTGATGGATAATGGCCCATCACATTCATAGGGTCCTGATGCCAACTGATCGCGTAACACATAATGCGCACTGTTGTAGCCGCCTCACTTTTTAAACTTAGAAGGAAAGTGAAAGTCATGATTTCAGGCCGCCTCAGGTTTTCCTCATTTTTCTTGCCTTTGATACTGAAAAAGTGTGCAACTTTACAAAAAATGTCCAAAGTGAGTAGCTGAAATCACTGAGTATTTATCAGTTATCTGCTTTCATCCTGGCAGCGGAAAACACGTGAGTGATACGAATGTGACTCATATATAATGTGCTCTTTTCTCCTGTTATGTAAACATTCCAAAAGGGAAGCAACATTAAAAATTGAACTCAGAAAAGATGCATCGTTATGGATTATGATTTAGCAGCAAAGTCACTGCGGGAGAAAGAGAACCTGTCTCTCTCGCCCTGATGGTACTTGCGATAAAATACAAGAGGATGTGGCACCGCTCTTCTTGATAAATTGGGCACTAGGAAAGCCATGGATGTGAAATTATCTGGCACATGATAAATCTGCTGTAATAAATAAAAATCCAGTAGAAGAAATAGGAACTGTGCGAAGTAAACTTTGCTTCGAAACTCTGCCTCTCTAACTTTGTGCAGGATTCCTGGCTCTGTGGGGATTGTATAATGAGGCTTGTTAGGTCATGATTAGCACCACAAAAACCCTTGCCTGGAAACAAAAAGTCATGAAGCACACAAGTGTCATCTTAAAAATAAGCCCAAAGGATTCGTCAGGATGAATGTGGAGTTTGCTGAAAATTCACTGTTACTTTCAAATTACCAGGAGTGGCATGGTTTTCCGAATGACATTCTGAGAGCCTGTTATACCTAAGCACAAGATGAGACTTTTAAATGTGCTTTTAATTTGCCGCTGCAAAACCTGCTTTGACCTTCAGGCAAAAATAGATGTCATATTTTAAAGTATTTTGAAAATTTCTAGAAAGCATCATCAGAAAACCTCAATTCTCCTCTTCATAATTAAGCTTATCAACAAAGACATGTTAAACGTCCCCAAGACTAGCAAGTCCCTAATGTTTTTATGGCAGCAAATGGAGAATTTAAATTCATTTCGATTAATTATAATCATTGTAGAACGAACTCCAGGATTCAGAAGTTTGGTCACAATAATTCCCAGTTGTTGGAAATGTAACCCTCTTGCAGACTGAGCAAGGGGAAAGTGAAGTGCTAGCCCGTGTTGTTCTACAAGGATCTCCAGGGCCTCAGTAGCTTGGGGACTGGACAGATCAATACCAGGTTGCGTCACACTCACCGTTGGCTTCCCAAAGGTCAACTCAACAAGAACAGCCAAGCCTGTAGGTAAAGCACATCAGATATAAAAAAAGGAATTAGAAAAGTTCAGAAAATAAGTAGGAGAAATTGAATGTTGATATGATATTAACAGTAAACTGTTTATATTTGTTTAAAATCTTTCTCTGCATCATGTTATTCAATATAGTTTTAAAAGTTGCTATTTCCCATAGTTTGATAAATTCCAAATGCCCCTCCTGTGGGTCTTTTACCCCGTCCTCATTTTCCATTGGCTTTAGGCTCTGGTGCTAAACCACAGCAGAATCGAATCCGTGTAGTCATTCGTTTCTACCCCTTCTTCTCCCCACCTGTGGACCATCCCATGCACCTTGCCTCAGCTGCAAGATAAGACACGGTGAAACTCTAGAAAAGTCCGTCTTCTTTAATTTTATTTCTAAATACCAGCGCTGTTAGGGAAGCAGTGAGCGCTCCAGGAAGCACAGAGAAGAAAGGGATTACTTCTCTCCCATCTCCAAGATGAGAAAATCTCCTCTGAATGGGGTAAGGTGAGCTGGTGTTAGGACGTAGATCCTAGAGAGAAAATTCCTACTTTTTTTGTCTCCCAGGAATAGCTCTCGGTTGTCTGCAAATCCTAAAAAGCTTTATGAGATCCAAGAGCAGAGAGGACCCACATCTGAAGAGAGCTGTGGGGAGGTGATGGAGGGAGATGGCTGCAGAGAACCTGGGTGAACAGTCTCGTAGGCAGAGTCATGAAGTTTCCCATAACATTGGGTGGTACAGAAATGCAAGATCACACACCGTGTCTCCATCTCACAGTAGAGAAGCTGTCAAGAGATCCACCAGCCAGAAAGGGGACACATGAACAGAAATGCATGACCACTGGTGACATGCATGCATGATGGATAGTGGTGTACCCCAACAAGATGGCAAGCATCCCATCTGATGCTGAAGTGGGCAGATGATGTCTAGGACCAGATGCTTTCCTGTACTGTGGTTCCCTGGAACTTAGATACAATATCTAGGAAAGGGGGTGGGGAGAGAATTGACTGACATTAATTTTTCCCTATCCCAATAGAATTAGAAGCTCACAAAAGAATTTTAAAATAAGAAACATAACTCTTTCCCACATTAGTCTCTGGACTGAGGCTTATATCCAGCACACATGTTCTGACTTTCAATAAACAGCTGAGTTCCTTAGGGTCTATTGCTACACATACCTGCTTGCTCACAGGGGAGGGTGTGTGGTGCCTTGGAAAGAGGTTAGATAAGAGAAGCAGAAAAGCATATCGGGCTCCTGGTCTGTTGTTTATCTTCTCTTGGCCTCAGTTTTCCCTTTTCTCATGAAAAATGAAGGATGGACCTGATATCTCTGAGGACCCTTCTGGCTCTGACAATGTGATTCTATGGGTCTTTTCTACTCTATTTGCCAAGTTGCTGGTCAGTGCTACCATATTAGATGCTGCATATGATCATTCTTTCAAATTGAAAGATATGATTCCCAAGATCTAATTAACATGAAAGACCATGATTTTTTCCTTTCTCTAAGTTCCAAGCACAGGTCCTGCTCTGGGGAGACTGTGTAATGGGCCAATTTGGCAGTGTATTTGTTTTTAGGGATTCATCTTTTGCAGTTTTTTAAATAAAAATATGTGGTTGAAAGGCTCTTTTTCTCTATGTTCTGAACAGAAGTGGTGGGTACAGGGCTTGGATGGTGAATAGGCAGGTCTGTTTCTTCACTGGTGGCATATAAAGAGAAGATTAGTACTGTACTCAACATGGCACATGGTTGACCTGAATTCATGCCCAGGCTGAGACCGGGCTTTCTGCAACCCTGTTGCAATAATCCAGCCCTCTGCTACTTTTGTATTCTTCAACAGGACACTCAGGCCACTGGGCCAGTGTACCAGTCCCTATGGAGCTACTACATAGCTGAAATTGGACCCCACAGAGACAAAAGGAAATGCCAGGCTATGCGAGAAGCTGAGGGTCTATCTAAATTAGTGCTTGTAGGGGATTTTGCATAGATGCTGTATCAACCAAGGATGTGGGATTTTCACTTCTACTTAGAATCCAGCTGTTTTCCTTCAGGGCCTCTCCTGACTGTGTATCTGAATCTTTCCCTGTCAGAAGCCCTCACCGACTACTCCTGGAGCTGCCGTGGTTGTAATAGGGTGTGCCTTTTATCGGGCTGGCCGCAGGAGGCACTTACTTTTTATGGCAGTACCAGCATCCTCTCTCCCCTGTCTCACGTTCTCCTTCTGCTACATCTTCAACTGCCTTTGGCTTCTTCATCACTTTATTCTTAACCTGTATCTAGTTGCTCACCCAGATACACAGTCCTGCCCAGGTGTCTGAGCTGGAATAGGTATGGGCTCACAAACATGCTGTTTTGATTTTCTTTTTTGACCCAAAATACCTCAACTGGGAACCCCAGTTGGTTTTTCTCAAAGTATGGTTTGCAGATCTCCTGCATCATAGCAAACTTGGGGTGCCTGTTAAATGCAAGTTTAGGGGATTCCACTCCAGACTTTCTGATGCTGAACCCCTGTACTTTTACCAAACACCCTGATGCTTTTTGTGCACATTAATGTTTAAGAGACACCACCTACTCCTCCCCTTTTACTTCTAGACTGTGCTGCTAGGTGCCACCCCAGCTAACTCACATGTCTCTTTATAGGACAGCCTTTTAATTTTTTCACTGCCAGAAGATGCTGGGGTAGATCTGCAGAGTGGTTCCCATGCCCGGGTCCAGTGGGCCCATCCCAGTAAGCACATTGCTGCAGCTCTACCCTGTGCACCCAACCCATGGCCATGGCTGGGACCCATCAGAACATGCAGTTTCTTCCAATGCGCATCAGAGCCCGTGCATGGACTTCCACCACAGTTGCAACCTGTGTGATCATGGCATCCCTTGTTCTTCTTCATTTGTTACTTGCTAACAGCTAACAGCCCACATGAGGAAAGGCTTGCCAGTGAGTGTCGGCAGTGCCACACATTTGTACCTTTTCCGCAGGGTGGGCTGTGTTAGCATCTGCTTCAGTCTGGCTGCCTGGTGTGTTTGCCGGCTACATATTTCTTGCTGATGCTCTGAGCTGTTTCACCTTATTCTGTTCTCTCTTAGCATTTCCTCAACACCCACATGACCTGAAGTTGCATTCAGTGAATTCCAATGCCATTATTGTTTGTAGTTGTCACCTCACTTCCCATGTGGCAGTTGCTTCCATCCCCTGCTATTGTTTATTCTTCGTGCATGTCCCAGACAGTCAGGCATCTCTGGTTCTGAGCCAGAAGATTTAGAATTCAGCAGTGAGAGGAAACAGCCCCGAGACACTCTAGCTCAGGGGAGCCTGCTGGTAACCTGCTAAAGTCCCATCTTAGAAAAAACATTTTTAAAAGCATAAGCTAACATGCATATGATTGTAAAGGAAACCAACCATGTTTAAACATTTATCAAAACATCTTTAAAAATGTTATGATACAATAATGTATGGGATTTTTTTGCTAATGCATTAAGTAACAAGAAACAGCTGCAACCTTGATGATTATAGTAAATTTGAAGAGCTGGTGATCATAAATGATACTTTGACATAACTGTAAAAACTGTACTGTAATGTGAAAATACCTACAATTCATGTTGGAACAAAATCACAGGTATGGCTAATAACGCTGTGTTTTGTCACTTGCATTCATAATTGGAGGAAGTGCTAATAGAAGAGATTATAGAAAGTAAAGATGCGTTTTCCCATTTAGGTTCATGATTTCCCCAAATGATTTCCCGATCTCTTCAAGCTGCCAGACTTACCAGGCAACAAAGGCCCTGAGATGTAAATTGAATTTCCAAGATCACATTGTTAGTTGTTGGCCAAATGGGATGGAATCCTGGATACCCTCCAACCATTAACTCTGTTTGCTGCTCTGCCGCTTCCGCTTATGGAATTCCAGGATGGACTTCTGCTTTACGATTCTCCCATAGGTCAGTTTTCCTTGTGTTACGTTTGATTCTGGCCATTCTATACACTTCTCTTTCTCTACGTTGCTTCGAATTTGCTTGAATGTCAGTGCTGTGTGCATGTCATACTTCTTTTTCTTTCTCCCGGGATATCATGGTGACCTCTCTAATATTTTTTTCATTGTTATCAATCAAAGTACCATGCTCTTACTTATTTAGAGGGAAATAAACAGAATCATAGCAGATAATTGACAAGAAGAGCATTCTTCTCTCAGGCAACGTGGATTTCAAGTTTACTAGATTGTATCTTAAAATTTGATCAAGATACAAAACCTAGAAAGAAACCAGAAGAGATTAACCAAATGAATAAAGCTGTATGCAGAAGGGAGTTGTCTCATCTGAGCGAGTCGCTGGGAGACTAGGAGGAAGCAGAGTATACTCTGTGTGACGGATCTCAGCCGCCCAGAGACTCTAATTAGGTGAAGTGTTTCCTGGAAGTAGAATGGATTATGAGGACTAATCACGTTTCACACCACTTGGATTTTACACATAGGGAATTCTCCCAGTCACTTCACTCTTTTTGGAATATATTTTAGATTGGAATCAAAGATAATATTACATGACTCTTCAGATCTTGTGTTGTTATTTAATTTTTCTTACCTACAACTTTATCTCCTCAACTAGACTACATGCTTTTTGAGGTTAGAGAACTGATACAAAGTATTCTATTTCTTTGCATCCTTCACAGCCTTTATACCGGCGTTTGGCTACAGTGGGTGTACACAGAGCACAGTGGCGAGAGCACCAGCTTTTCATCCAGACAGATCAGAGTGTGGGTGCCACCTGGGCTCCTTATTTTTGCCAGGTGTTAACCCAGCCCGCCATGCTCAGTTTGCTTACTAAACAAACCTATATATTCAGGGTTCTTTAGTGGAATGATACTGGGCCAAAGCTGGTTCAGACAGTACCTGGCACAGAGTATGGGTTTGAAAAGATGCCTGCTATTATTATTGTGATTAAATCAATGTTTGTTGGAAGCTTGTGGAATGGAGCCACATTGAGCTCACCCCCACATTCAGAAGCTCTTTATTGTGGAGGCCCTATGGCACTTTGTCTTCTTCCATCCCTTCCAGCACCGGCCATGTTTTCTCTGTCTACTAAGTCAGTGAACTGTTTACATTGCTTCCAGAGGGCCCAAGAAGAGAAACCATTTAAAAAGGAGAAGAAATTATGTTGGGAGTTAGAAAGCTAATATGTAACACTCATTTTTTTTCCCCCCATCTTGAGTTCAGAATATATTGAGAGAGGACCCAGATGACAGACAATTAAGGCTAAGTCAAGTTTTGATGGTCTGGGGCTCCCAGATGAAACATACTTTCAGATGTCTAGTTCCTAATTCAAGCAAGGCCATTGTCTTCAGGGAAAAGGCATCGAATGCCACATGGAAAACTGCTTAATCCTTGATATGTGTGTGAAAGTTTCCATTTGTGCCAATTTTTTTAAAAAGTAGGACTCTAGAACATAAATCAACAAATACAACACCTAGCCTTCAATTCTATAATATATGAAGGGCAGTGCAAAGAATGAAGGAAAGAATAAAAAGGGGAAAAAGCAAAAGAAATGGATGAAAAGAGGAAAGAAGAGAAGAAAAGAAGAAAAGGAAAGATGTGGAAGTGAGGACAGATGAAGAAAGAGAGACACATAGAGGAAGAGAAAAAGAAAGCTGCAGGAGGGTTGATGGGAACAGGTGTCAGAAGGTGATCAAGTGGTCGAAGCAAAGTGTTAGGGAACAGCCTCTTGTGCTGACCTGGTGCCTGGCCTTCAGCCCATTGCACATCTTCCCAACACACTTGAAATGACTAACTCTCTGGCCTGTATTCAGAAATACTTCACCGCTCTTCATTCTTTAGCTTTCAGAGATGCTGCATGAATGAGATGTCATAATAATCCCACAGAGTGTAAATTTCCCCATGAGCAGCAGCGTCAGTGATGAGAGCAATATTAACTTGATGTCTAAATGAAATCAAACAAAGGGTTAGGTCTACCTAGGTACTAAAGTTTTCCTGTTCTGACTCAAAGACTCTGGAGTTGAAATTCATTGATCATTTGGAAAAGAAGATGTCTATAAATTCAATACATATCTGAAAAGAAAAATGAAATGGCAGTCCCACAGACTGCCGCCAGTAAAGTGCTGAGTGAACATTGATAGAATTAATGGGCCTTCAAAGCGAGCAGCGTACCTTTCACCCTTGTGAGGATCAGACTTAAACAGGGGTTATTTCAGCTGTGTGACTGCCGGTTGTGTTACTTGCTAAGTCACTGTCCTTGCAGATGATTCCGGCAGCATGCTTGGGAGTGGCGGGCTGATCTAACCCATCTATCATGCTACTTGGCCCAATTTTCCTTTCTATTTCCTTGGTAGACTTTTGGTTCCCTTAAGGAAACTGTGTGGCACTTGTTATCCTTGCGACACTGTTAGAGGTCGACGATCAATCTAGCCATCCCTGAGATATCTGACTTATGTGTTTGAAATTGTCTGTTTCCTAGACCTCATCATTGGATAGAATAAGATCAAGGTAACAAGAGTTAGGAGATACACTGTGGTAACTTCTAGCGTCCCTGTGTTTATTTTATGAACATTAGATAAGTAATTCTAAACATATATAGTGCACTGTTTGAATGCCCTATTGTTTACTGTGCTTCCACTAATCACAGGGTCAGGAAGTGGCCTTTGGGTTTGCTACATAATGTGAGCCAAAGTGTCCTGTTCACAGATTTAATGTTAGGGAACATCAGAGCTGTGATTTTAACCTGGGACATCTGGGTTGAAAGATGGTACCTAAACACTCTTTATCATTTGTGTACTTATTCATAAACTTACCTGCTCTGAAAGTAGATTCTGGAGGCTATGGAAAAGATTAAAAATAATGTGTGTGAAGGATTTAGAATAGTGACTAGCACACACTGGGCATTCAGTATGTAATAGTTTTCCTTATAATTATGATTTTTTTCCAGGATATAGATGAGGGGAAAGCTTTGGAGTAACTAAATATATCACAAAATCTATGGATTACAGCTTATGGAGCTATTTTAACTTAATTTATTTGTAATTCTAATAAATTTTCTTATCTAGTGTCTAAGCTTACTGATGAAATAAAAAACTAGGACAGATAAGAGAGACTGCTACAGAAAAGGACAGGGATGATTGTGAGAACTGATAACTAAAAGCTATTGATGGTTTTGTCATTTTGTGAAAACCACAAAATTATAAAACTGGACACATGAACTGAAACGTAAATAAAACAGCCTACTGGAACTATTTAGTTTAGGAGCAAAATAAAATTATTAATTCAACAGGCCTTGAGGATCACTCAATCATAACAGTGTTTATGGATCAATCATCTGCACCATTTCTTGTAGTGCGGTCTGCTGGTCTTCAATTATTTCTGCTTAAGTACAATCTGAAAAACTTTATTTAACTTTCATTTTTGAAAAATATTTTCACTGGTAGAGAATTTCAGTTTTTCTTTCAGTACTTTGAAGATTTTGCTTCATTGTCTTCTTACTTTCATTGTTTCCAATAAGAAATACACTGGAATTCTTACCTTTGTTTCTCTGTGTAAAATATGGTCCCCTCACTTCCACACCCTGTGACTGCTTTCATGGTCTTATTTCTAACACTTGTTTTGAACAATTTGTTTACAATATTGTCTTGTTATAGTTTTCTTCATGGTTCTCATGCTTGGGATTTGTTGAGCTCCTGGGATCCATGGGTTTAACATTTTTTCTGTTTCCATCTTTGGGGACTTCAATTCCATGTATATTGGACCACTTGAAGCAGCCCAAGTAGCCCTGAAAAAACTCTGTTAGTAGTGCTCTGTTCATTTATTTTTTATTATTTTTTTTGTCTCTGTGTTATGTTGTAGACAATTTTCATCACCCTGTTTTCAAATTCACTAATATTTTCTTCTCTAATGAATAATATTTTATTATTTCCATTAAATTTAACCTCAGAAAATTATAGTTTTCATCTCTAAAAGTTCAATTTGGGTCTTTTTTATTACTCATGTCTTTACTTAACTTTTTAAAGACATGGAATGCAGAGATAATAACTTTTTAAATATCCTTTTCTGTTAATTCTAAGAACTGTGTAAATTCTGGGTATGTTTCAATTGATTGATTTTTCTCTTCATTGTGAGATGTATTTTCCTGCTTCTTTACATGCCTGGTGATTTTTGATTGAATGCCAGACATTGTGAATTTTACCTTTTAGTTTTCCGATTTTTTTTTTTTTTAATTTTATAAATATGATTGAGCCTTGTCCTGGGACACAGTAATTTCAGTAGGAAAAGTTTAAGTCTTTCAGGTATTGTTTTAAATATTTGTTAGATAAAAATGGAACAGCATTTAGTCTAGGGCTAATTATCCACTAATAGGGAGACAAGAGCCTTCCGAGTTCTGTATTGAAGACTCCCTGAATGATGAATTTTCTACTCTGACTTGTAGAAAAAGACACTGTTCTCATCCCTGTGTGAATGTTGGTTATTGTTTCCTCTAAGTCATTTAGATGTTTATTTTTTCTTAACTCAGGTAATTTCCTTACACAAATGTGTTAATCAGTATTCTTCTCAATACTCTAAGTGGATGAGATGGTTAATTTTAATGTGCTCACTTGACTGGGCCACAGGGTGTCCAGACATTTGGCAGAACATTATTCTGGGTGTGTCTAAGAGAAGGTTCCTAGATGAAATGAACATTTGAATTGGTAGACAGAGTAAAGTAGATTGCCCTCCCTAATTTGGGGGGAGGGGTTCATCTGATCAGTTGAAGACTTGAATAGAACAAAAAGGCTGAATAAGAGAGAATTCCTTTTGCCTAACTGCTAGAGCTGGGACATTGGAGATTTCTGGTGTTCCCACTGCTTTTCTCGGGTGTTTAGCCTGCTGGCTTTCAGATTACACATCAGCTCTCCTGGGTCTCCAGCTTGCTGACTGTAGATCCAGTACTTTTCAGCCTCCATAATCATGTGACATGTGAGCCAGTTCCTTATAATAACACACTCTCTCTCTATCTATATGACATATATGATGTATATTAGGAAATATATATATATGAAAAATATACACACACACATATATTAATATACCTTATTGCTTCTGTTTCTCAAAAGAACCCTGACTCACATGGGAGTTCTTTCTATGACTCTCTCTCCTCTCCAGTGCTTTAAACACCATGGTCTTCCCAGACTGTCAGCTCTGTGTCCTCAATGCATGAAGTATAAGAAATCCACCTGAGTTCCACCTCCCTGTGTCAAACCCTGGAAATTCTCCCACTGAAGTAAGCTGGGGAAATTGTAGGGCTCACCTAATCAGCTTTTTCTCTCTCAGGGATTATTATACTTTGTTAGCTGGTTTAATGCCCTGAAAATTATAGACTCATATATTTTGTTTCTGTATTTTTGGTTGTTTCAAGTGAGAGAATAAATCCACTTCATCTTGGTTAGAAGTAGAAAGTATTTAATCAATGATTTAAATTATAATTAGATTATCTAGAATACTCTCTATTAATAGTATTTATAAAGACAAGACCATGTCATATAATTTATAAAAGATTTTCATCCTTGTTCGAAAAAGAAAACAAAGTGTTAGCACATAGAATGGTAAAACCTCAAGTGTGTGAAAATCTTTGGTCTATAGTATAACTTATTCTGAAAAGATTTTGGAGGCAAAGATTGACTATGGGAAAAACACGATTATAGTATTTGGGAAGTTAACATGTAGGTGTCTTTTGGGGAAATCCTCCCTGCTGAACGAATAATTCAGTGCGATGGCTGCAAATCAAGGAAGTATGGCGAGAAGACGCATCGCGTGGGTGGGCCCAGCCTCTGTAGATACGTGTACACTGTCCCCCGACCCTTAACTTCTAAGCAGAAAACTCCTGCAGAGTCTGTTAACAGGCATGTTCTCCTTGACATGCATACATAGCCACGATATAGCTCAGTATTTTTCATTTTTTACTGTATACAATGAAGCTTCAAGAATAACTGTTGTTGACTTGCACTCTTTGGCCTCTGCAGATTCCAGACTGGCTTCGTCTGTGTCCTTTCTCATGAAGCTCGTGTGCGCATTATTAGCACGAGTGTATGTAAAACTAAAATCGGACGCATTTCTTGTTATTTATTGAATCCAGTTAATGGAGAAACCAGTATACACATTCAAGTGGAAGAAGAGAAAATTATTACTGTCTTCAGAGGTCATCTTCTGGTGCTATTCAGAAATTCTTCCACAGGGGATTGGGGCCACTGAGAGCCACTATAGTTTTGTCTAACTGACTCCATTACAGTTAACTAAATAGTGAATAATTCTATTGTTTTTCAGAATGCAAAATACATAATATTATCTGAATATTAGACATAGTCCCAATCTCCTTGCATGTAGAATAATAGGTGCAGTGTGTCTGTTAACATATAAATAAATTCATATAAAATTGTGACTGCATATTCAGAAGAATATTCATGGGTGTTATTTACTACATGCCATCTGATATAGAAACAATAATTCCTCCACTGGATTTGGAATTCTGTGAGGCTGGGGACTGCATCTTTATTCCTTTCTTTAGTTCAGTGGTTGACAAAAATATACATATAATGAACGAATCCATTGATACATTCTGACCACACCAAAGCAGTGTGTTAATATAGGTAATGTTTTCTGAAAGAAACATTTAATCTCACACCTAAATATTACTAAGGAGCAGGACTAGGTACATAATTTTCAGGACCCAGTGAAGAATGAGAATATGAGGCACCTTGTCCAAAAATTATTAAGAATTTTAAGACAATGAGAACTAGAGCATTAAACCAAGTGCCTATCTCTGTGCCTCTGCACAGATCTTATATCCATGAAGCTGACCCTGTGAAGTAATAGTTTACAATCATCTACTGTATATTTCAAAATAGCTGCAAAAGAATAATTCAAATGCTTTCAGCAAAAGGAAAAAACAAATATTTAAGGTATTGGACACCCCACTTACACTGATTTGGTTTTTACAAATTATATGAATGTATTAAATCATCACATGTACCCCCCAAATATGTACATCCATTATGTATCAATAAAAAATTAAATTAATTAAAAAATAATCTCCTGTATATTGGATAATAGCTAGAAGGGAATAATCCGAATGTTTCCAGCATAAAGAAAAGTCAAATATGTAAGGTGATGGATATCCCAATTACATCAATTTGCTCTTTATGAATTATATGAATGTATTAAATTATCACATGTACTCGCCAAATATATATATCTATTATGTACCAGTAAAATATAAAGTTTTAAAAAATGGAGAGAAAAAAATGAAGTCATACTGGCTAAAGTAACTAGAATTAGAATTTAGAGCTGGCAAAGCAGCTGACAGTTTAGCGGGGGAATCTTGGCAGCAAGTCAACCTCAGACAGTAGGAGACCCAAATTCAGCACAAAGGACACAACTTCCTGGTTGAAAGCAAAGTTAGAGGTGAGAAAGGGAGACCAGTGAAGCCTAGTGAAAAAGCAGGAAGTGGGTCGGGGGAAGGAAGAAATAAGGAACAGCAGAAAGTAAAACCCAATTTCAAGGGCAAAGAACAAAAACAAAACAAAACAAACAATGCCACATAGATTTCTATTAACAAATTGCCCAGAATTGAAGAATCTAAAATTTCTTCTGAAAAAGAATAGGCTGATTTGAAAAGAACAATCACCATATAGACCAGCGTTACATAATATCGGTCCAGTTAGCTTTGCTATACTTCATGCCATCGTTATGCAACTTTAGGAGTTAAGGTCTTAGACTTTTAAAATAAAAAAATAAATCAATGCAGGTATTGGAACATTGGGCTCCATGTTGGGAGAACAGCTGAAGTCATATTTCACTGCTGATTGAGTATGTCGTGGCTATTTGAGCATCTTGAGTTGGTCCTGTTACTTTTATACCTCCTTTTTGTATACTATCAGAGTGAACACAAAAACTTAAAGCCTTATACTTAAATTAAATACTGTGACTAAGACTATTAACCCGAACATACAAAACTAGGCTCCTTGAAATATCCCATAAAAGAGATATCTTCTTTGGGGGAGCAGAATAATTTTCTGGGGACACATCTTTTCTTTGATTTGTTTGGTTCGGAAAGACAGCGTTCATATTATAGATTAATACACCATAAAATTTTGATTTAAAATCTCTAAAATCCAGAGAAAGACTATTAACAAAACTGTCAAGATGCATTTTGGGCTGTCCCCCTTCCACATTTTTTTTTTCATTTCTTCAAAGGATTTAAATGCAATTGGGATTATAAAAATCGCATTAAGATTGGAAGACTGCAGGATAAGTTTCACCTGGGGTGCTTGTTAAAAAATGCAATTTCTGGGGTTTCATTCCAAATCTACTCAATAAGACTCTGCAGGCAGGCCTCTAGAATCTGCATTTTTTATGCTTTCCAGATGTTTCTTATGCACACTAAAGTTTGAAAACCACAGCCCTCAAGTTTTAACTGCCATTTAATAGAACTTTTAATGAATACAGCCATAATTTCTGAATTATTGTTGATTAAGAGAATCTGCTTTTCATATACAATCGCTAAAATACATAGCTGTGCGGACTGAAGTATACAGTCATGTTGCCTTGCTGAAAAGAGAAGGAAAATCAAACCTCTGACTGAGTAATGCTTAAAGTTCAGCTGTGAAATTTGATGGTTTTTAGTTGAATCTAAATGCCAGTCAAAATGGGTGTCTGTGTTCTCCAACTCTCTCCTCTGACACCATCTCACTGTCTTGAGGCTAATCTTTATGCAGGATGGCTTATTGCTGCTCACGGAATTTCTATGGAAAGACGTGAATTACAAAGTCAAGAGCTGCAGACATCTTTAGGTTTCTCATCTGAACAGTCAGTGACACAGAGCTGTATCAGGCAGAACTTGCCACTGATTTAATTTGATCTTTCCAGGGAGGATTAAAAATATTGTTCTCACCCCAGTTAGAATATTGCTGCTAACTTTCAATATGTCAGAGGCTTTTTCATTTTCCCAGAGCCAACGCTGTCTATGATGGTAAGTGACATCGTAGCAGGATTTGCATTATCTTTCTTAGCTTGCACATTTTTCAGCCATGTCAAAGGAGTGATTCGAAGGGAAACTCACAGAGAATATAAGAAGGGCTCCTGGCCCATGCTCTGAAGGATTGCAGAAGGGGCTGAAACATGCCCGAAGCAATGCACAAAGCCTTCTATCCTACACCTGCCTCTCCTCCCAGGGTGATTTGTACACTGCAGAGTGATGCCACCACTTGGCCTCGAAATTGGAGGCCTCAGTTATGAATTTTATAATGGGGCCTTACTTACCAGTCAGTGTACAGCTTACTTACAGATGATTAATAATGATCGTGTCATGTTTGTAGAAACACTTTGTACTTGTCTGAGTGCTTGCAAACACATCATCTCATTTAATTCTTGCCAAAATTCTGTTAGGTATACAAGGCAGCTACCATGATCTCCATTTTATGGATGAACAAAAAGAACACTCACAAGCTGATAATTAGTGGAGCCCACTTTGATCCTGAAAGTTTTGAACTCTGAGATAAAAAAGAAATCATACCTCTGGAAAGAAAATTGTAAATAAACTACACATCTGGTTTCTGGGGGGAAAAAAGTGTGGCCTTTTGGCATCTATTTTGTTGCCTTATATCAGTATCAGTGTGCTGTTAGCCAGGGCCAGCTCTGAGGAATAGGATGGCTTCACCTCTTCTCACTCCAGGGTCTGCGGGTGATGTTCTTCCAGAATTTAAAATGTGTTTTGGTTAGAAGTGTGTCCTGGGATGTAACATTCATTGTTCTCGTTTGTTATAGAATACATGATCAGAATCTTAATGGTCTTTACGTTCAGAGATGCAAAATGATATGCTCTTAGATTTTAAAAAATCCTGTCTGCTCATTTGATTGACTGATATTCCAATCTTCCCCTGTTTATTGCTCTGTGACCAGTGGGATTTGCCAACAGATTCAAGTATACTTTCTCTGTCGAGAAGCATAAAATAATATTGGTGTAGGATTCTGTGGTCAGAACTTATTAGGCATTAAAATTCTCATACCTCATGCTCGTGACAGAAGATGATAATAGGAGTTGAAAATGCCACAATATGAGTCTATTTTCAAGGCAAATATTGTAATGAGGATGGGAAAAGCTGCAGCGTGAACCCGTTCTCATTATGTTCAGAAGCCAAATTTCCCACCCTCCACATGAATTGTATTGTCTGGGCTCTTTAATCAAGAATGTTCCATTTGAAGGAATTCCTTATCTAGCAGAAAACATAAATTCTACTTCTGACCACCTATCTAGTAGGAAGAGTCTTGTCTCCTCATTCAATTAACCAAATTAGAATTAAAAAAACACTATTATAGAAGCTCCATTGTAGAAGATGTGTGTGTGTGTGTGTGTGTGTGTGTGTGTGTGTGATGATTGCCGTTAATGAAAAATAAACTGATTTAGAACATTTGAAGCAAAGAAGTGCTCATGTCGCCCTTCCCTTATTGTGATATTTACAAAGCACCTGGACTATACGCTCTCTGCCCAAAAGATTTTGCTGTTTGTGTCTTAAGGCTTTCAGCTGTGATTAGTGGAAAAGAGTTTAGTAAATGTTGAAACAAAAATGTTTTGTTGCCTTTTTTGTTGTTAAAACTACTTTATTTATTTTGCTGTCATTGTTATTTGAGGAAGTGGCCAAAATGCTTGTTGGTTAAATGTCCTTTTGACGCCACCAGCATGGCTATGTTTAAAGTTACAAATGTGATAAAAACGTGTTCAAGCAACCAATGACACCCAACAGGGAATGCCTGGCGGAAGGTAATTCTGTCTGTCCCACAAGCTCACAATCTGCCTCTTTGCCATGCTTTTCGGGAGGATAATGCAATTCAGAGCAGAGCCATCCTTGAAGTCGCTTTGAGCATGATGACAATGAAGGATTGCGGTGAGATCACTGGTGTTTCAAATACCGCAGATACTGATGTAATGAAAGGCTATGTAGTCCCAGCCTGGCTAAGAAAACTAAACCTTAAGCAGTTTTGGAAATCCCATCTCACGCACGATGCCATATCTGACACGTTTCCAAAATTGGAACATTTCTGTTGACGAGTTTCCAGGGCTTCCTTTGTCTGAGCCACTCTCCCTTGTATACTCACTCCTGGTGCATCCTCACTAATATGTTAGTTAATGGCTGTCTTTGTCCATGGTACGTTTAGCTGTCATAACTTCTGTGTAAGCATTTATTGAGGGGAAGAGAATGAAGGGTTGGAGGATTGGAGTATGTAAAAGGTAGCAAGTGCTGGTCTGTTAAGTTAGATTGTGTGAGGGAGAGGGACAGGGAGTTGAGCACAGGGTGAGTAACATGGCACGTGTGTGCTGAAGAGAGTGTGAGTGGGTGGGAAGAGAGGGCTGTCTTAGGATGCCGACCCTTGCATAAGTTGCACAGAGATGGGAGTGGGTGACGATGGAAAGTGGGAACAATGTGATATTTAGATGGAAAATAACAACTTAGAAATTGAGTCATCCCTTAGCTACAAAGGAGGTGTGCTCCCATGCCCCCTCATCAGGGAGAGGTTGCTGTATCCATGGTTCTTGACAAACCTGTTCCCATGGTGTGATTTTGTGACTTTTCCTGAATTATTAACGTCTAGCGTTCTAAAAGCCAAGACACACAGAGGTCACAGTGGAATCAATATTTCTATTATAGATAAGAAAATCCCAGCAGGGCCCACATAGATCAATTGTATACAGCCAAACTCAGACCAAGACATTTTTGAAGATAATAGTAGGATTATGTCTCAAATTTAATTTTAAGCTTCTTTCTTATTCCCCTTTGCTTTATATTTGCTCTCTCCTATCTTGCTCCTCTTTAAAATAAAATTGGACAATAGCATGTTTTAAATTTAGAATCAAGTAATATTAAGAAGTCATTTCAACTTCTACCATTTACAGTGAAATTAAATGCCTGGATGATGACATTGTTAATTACTGGCAAAAGTCATCTTACAATCCCCAAATCCTGGTTATCAAGCCGTATTCTGTCCACTGAATCCTATAAATGGCTTGTTTTTATTCAATGGGGAAGACAAAGAAATAAAAAGAGTCTGGCAGAGAAGAGGCGAAAGAAATTGGAGAGAACAATACATAGACAGCCCACAATAAATTCACTTTATTCCACTCCATAGTTCCTGTTAATTAGTAGCTCTCCTATGACTGCGGTAATGGGGCATCCTGCGCTTTAATCCAACCCTAAATTATAATGCTCTTCTAATATCCCTAACTAGTGTGAGAGAATAATTTGAGCTCAGCAACTTCGATGACTTGTAAATCTTGGGAGTTGTTCTTATTCTGATTTAATATAAAAACCTTTAATTCATCTTTGATGTTCTTCCTCCACCAGTGGAAAAAAAACAAGTATTCATCTGGAAAGCTTAGGGAAGATATAATTAGAGATATGCCTAGGCTGGCTTTTTTTTAATTGAAAAATTGGAAAAGTTACCTCCTACGTTAATAAGTTTACATTCAATTCAAACTGATTGATACGAAATCAATAGGAAAGTAATAAATTGATCTATTTATCTGAGTAGAATTAAAAAGATCTTATGACTTTATTCATTCAATTTCTGATCCTAGTTCAAAGGCAGCAAAGAGCATTTTCTTCCTTTTAAAATATATCTGAGCATAGTAACTTTGAAGGTCCTAAGTTTATTGGCATAATTTAATGGAAAAATTTATGCTCCAAAGCATTCATTTTTCTTCTCAAGCTTTGTGGTTTTCAATTTCTCAACTACTAGGTGGCTTTTAGTTTACATGGCAGAACGGAATCTTCTCAACTTTTTGATTTCCTTAATAAAATATCCAACGGGGAACTAAGCCAAAGTTTGAGTAAACCAAGGCTATGATCTCATCCTTTTTCTTGTCTGTGTGGTTGTTGAAATGCAGTTATTTTTGTATGTATTTATCTAAAAAGTAAGCTTAAGCATCAGTTGTCTGTCTTTGACCAATTTGTTCCAAAAATGATTAAGCCCAAGTACAAATAAAATAATAATTAATGCATTAAAATTTCCTACACACACCAGCACTAATGCCCTTGTAATATCTCACAACTGATTCACACACTGTCTCCTCAGCCCCCTTCTCTTCACCTCCAGCCTCTACCACGTGCAACACTATCCGGAAAGGAAGTCTGGGCAGAGACATTAGGTCAAATGTAGTTATCTTTACACAAAATAGAGCACCACACTGGTATTTCTGAATTTACATGAAAGGATGATAATGGATTTAAATGCAAAGTTCGATATTCCAGGAGTGTGAGACTTGCTGGATAAGAAAGGGCATAGGGATTGTAAAGCAATTTCAGCGTCAACCTGTAGGGGCTGCTCTCGGCCACAGTTTGGTTTCTGCGCCCATTTACCATCTATTCTCAGCTGTGGGTACGGATCCAGCTCCTCAGAGCACACCAGAAAAGCTGAGAAGTCCTGGGTCACCCCTATAAGCTTCTCTCTATTCTGTGGGCACTCTAAGCTGAACTGTTTAGACATAGGCGAGTTAGAGCTACCCTGCAAGCAGATGATAATCCTTAGAGCTTCTTCACTGCTCAGGTAGCCACGGGGGACTGGCAGTCGTTCCCAGGTCTGGTCGTGGTCTGTAGGGAATAGCTAAGCTCACCTGGTTTCCGAGCAGCTACCTAGTGTGATTTCCATCACACTCTTCCTGTTCCTGTAATACCAAACTTCAAGGCACAGGGCCAGATGTTCTCTAATGTAACACTTAGCACACAAAGTAACCTGACATTGTTTTGTAGTCAATGCTGCAAAGGTTGTTGTGTAAGTTAGCTTTTATAATTTTTTAGACTGGTAAAAACGTACAAGATAGACTACGATTTGGGGCAGGAGAGTGGTCAATGGACTTGCTGAGTCTCTGTTGCATGGCATGGTATGTTTTGAAGTTGGAAGTGTCTTGAAATTCTAGGATTTCATCTTAAAGATGAGAAAATTGAGGTTCAGGAAGTTTAGGTGTCTTGCACAACTATGTTGTGGCAGAATCAGAATTCAACCCCAAGTCAAGTCATGATATCTCCTGGGTCAGATGAAGTCTTTTTGATTCAAGAAATATTAAGACTCCGGTAGCAGTGAAGACTTGGTTTCCACTTGAAATGTAGACCACGTTAGCAGGATATACTCTAACCGAGCTTCATGCTCTGTCAATGTTACCTTCGACTCAAGTGGCTTGCCTTCAAAACAGCTATACCTCTTCCAGAAGCCAATTTTGTTTGACCATAATATAGGCCGTGGTCCCATCCAGTGTCAGAGCATGTGGATTGCAGGTGGCTGTATTTGTTATCCCAGTTGAAAGGAGAAAGCCGTAAGAATAACAGTCTCCCACAAGTAGAACACGTTTCATCCCGTTCAGAATTGTGAAAGCCGGAAGCAAGAGTAACTGAAAGCTTCCTCTACCCTTTCTTAAAAGAAGTAATAGGAAAGGAAGAAAGAGTTTCCCCCCACCAATGATCTCTAAGTGCTAACTAAATATGGATGCAATTTTGAAACCTCTCTGAGTATATGAATATTCCAAGTGTAATATCCCTCGTTTGGGGACATGATGTCATATTTCTTTTATGTCCTGACCTTTCTCCAATCAAAGTGAGTGAAAAGATGACCTGTACATATTTAACACTTGTACCAAGGCACATGTACCTTTTTTTTTTCTTTTTTATTTTTCTTTTTTTTCTGTTTCAGGACTGTATGATGTTATGTAGAATTGAGCACACAGAAAGTGGGAAGAAAAGAAATCCTACCTTGCTTTTTTTGTCTACTGCTTTTGGCTCTAGTGAGATGTGAAGTCACTCTCATATTTTTGCGTTCAGAGCATCATCTGGGGCTTGTTAAAAAGCATATCCCTAGACCTGCCTCTCAGAGATTTGTTCCTTCTGGAATACCCTGGACATGCTGAGGAATACCGCGGGAGAGTCTGAGCGCTCTCAGAAAGGGGAACTGTTGCTGGGGCTGGATTCCTGTTCCCTCGCTTTCCTGATCATAATGTTCTCAGTGACTTGGAATTTCATGTTGCTACATGTGTTTTTCCTGATGTCAGATCCTTAGGGCTGAATCTTCAAAGTCTTACTGAAACGAACACAAATGTACCGAGTGTTTACATGTTGCAGGAGAAGATTTCTGGGCAACCCAGGAGGAGATCCCGGGTTCAAGAGTCTCCTCAGCTAACCACGGGCATGCTGCCTGAGGTCAAGAGGGGAGGAGCGATCTCCTTGTTCTTCTTCCCTTCTGCTCTCTCGTCTTCTGTTCTCACCACTTGTGCCCCCAGCCAGAAGCCCCCGGCCCCTGGAAACACAGCTTGCAGGGGCCACATGCAGAGGTGCAGAGCAGAGCGAGGGAGGGGAGAGGGACAAACCCAATCTGAGAACAAGTGAGCCACAGGCTTGGAGAGCGCCCTTGCCTAGTAGAGAATCCAGGGCAAGCACGTGACCAGGCGTAGGAGCAGGTAGAACAGAGCCCAGGGGGTATAAAGGTCATGGCCACACAAAGTAAAAGAGTCGGGGCTCTGTTCTGGGAGTCAGAGCTGGGGACCTTCAGGATATTTCTATGGTGGGAGTCTAGGTTTATCAGAAGAAATGGGATTTCTTTCACCAGGTAGCCTGTTGTTTCACTTTAACAGCAAGACTGGCATTTTTTGAGTAGAAATACTTCAACTCTTGTATCAAAGGAAGAGCGGGTGCCTCAGCAGAGCTGTGCCTGGCCCACCCACCCTGCCCCGTCTTCAGTTTCTGTCTCGGGTCTATTTGAAATGTCCAATATTTCTCTTGGCCAATGTGATCGGAATGTCACAGAAAACTGTGATTGGATCCTGTGGGGAAATTAAACAAACAAACAAACAAATGAAAGTAACCAATAATCACATTAACAGGCTACTTCTGATTTTTTAAAAAATAGAGCAGGCACACCTTGGTGAGCATTTATTTTCTACGGAGAAATAAACTCGGGTCCTGCTTTCGGACTCCCCTCTGGACAACAAGGCTGTGAATTTGGAGTCAGGTGGTGACTGAGGAACTTGGATTCTTTGTTCTGAATTACAGCACTCTTCAAGGGCCAGCATGTAATGAAATCCGCAATGTGTGCATAAAACCCGCTAAGTGACGATTATACAAGTCACAGTCTGCATGGGGCCCCATAAATTCACACCATGGAGAGTTGTCTGAGGGGATTTGCACCCCTGCTTCAACACAGACTTGAAAGCGCCTGGCTGGGTCTCCACTCCTGGCTTGTCCCAAGGCCCCAGCTGGAGAAGGCAGGCTGAGTGTCACAAACACCTGGCCACCCACCTATTCGGGAACACCTGAGAACTTCCGATGTGACAGTTAACACAGGCCCACGTAACATTTCTTACAGTGAGCTTGGTTTTAACTTTATTTTTTTTTGCTTAACAAATTCTTTTTTTTCAGACAGATGTAACCTTTTCCTTTTGCTTCCCGACTGAGGATCCCAGCAGGGTATTCTAGCTTACTTCAGTAGATATATCACTGTTTTTTTTTCTTTTTGCCTGCCTTGTTTTAAAAAAATCTACATATTGCTTGCTCTGTTCAATCCATCACTTTGCTCTCGAAAAGGTCATGGTTCTCGCATCAGGAAACTTTTGAGAAAAAGTTGGCTATGATTTATCTTACGTTGCATGCCCTGACAGCGATTCTCAGGAAACAAAGCCCATTAGCTTCTTGTAAAGTCATTCCCCTGTTGCCCAGTGCAAAGTGAGTGTCAACTGTGCGAGCTGTAAGGGGGGATCCAAGGAGTGATTGGTTTCTGTGTGGTGGCAGACTTGCCGGACAGGTGATCTACAGAAGAGGGTGCCCCTGGTAGGTGCTAGAATGTCAATGATAGCTCCTATGTTCAAATTGGCTCCTCCAATGTTTGGTTTACAGAGGCAAGCATGCCCAGGATATTTAATATTTTATTATATTATCTTGTTATATTCACATTCTTATTTAAAACTCTTTGGTATGTTATAAGTAAATGTTTCTGATTCCTCCTTAAACTTCTTAGGAACATTAATTGTTACTGAGAAGACTGATTAAAAGAAGCCCAGGTATGACTTTTAAAAATTATAGTACTTGAAAATAATATTCAGTGAATTTCAGTGAAATTCTGGACAGTGGACAGTGTTTAGTGGAAAGGTCGGGCGTCTTGGGGAAAAGAGTAGGACGATGAAGTCAAACGATTTGTTGTCATGTCTGGGAAGACATTTTGAAGGAGACTAGTTTTGGTTACATGATTTCTCTGTGGTAAGGGCAAAATCAAATATTATTTAGGAAGTATTTATGATACCTGTTCAATTGTAACATCTCATAATTTTTCCATTCAATAATCTCAACCACCTAAAATATGTCAAGTGTATATTTTCTGTTCTCTCAAGATATATTCTTACCCCAAATGCTAATTTCAGCCAAGATCACTTATTCAAGAAGCACTCACTGTATTTCTCCTATGCGCAAGGTCCTATGTGCATTGCTGGAAATGAAACACTGAGCAAGACAGAGTCCCCACCTTAAGGAATTCCTCAGTGCAACGAGTCTCCTGGCCTTAAGTTTTTCTAGGAGGAGAGAAACGCTGAGCTGACTGTCCAGGAGAAGCTGGTAAAGGGGTGGAAGGTAATTGTCTGAAATCAAGTTCAGGTGTGCACAGTACTCCCAAGCCATTCCTGCCCTGGCCTCCCGTCCTCAGTGTGCTTTCCGTTGCGTAGGTAGATCTGCTCTGTCCCCACATCCACTCTCCCCAACGCACCCTTCAGCAAGCTGTGAGATGCCACAAGGACTTATAACCCTTCACTTGCCCTCACGTCTGTAATACGGGCACCAACACAAGGCTGAAACTAGAACTTGGGCCTTGCTGTTGGGGTTCAAACCATCTGTTGATAAGCCACATGTGTTACTTTTAAGGACTGGGAAAGAAATGGAAGGAAACTGCAGTCCAGGTAATGTGAGGATTCCCAGGTCAGGGGACCCATAAGGACCAATGAATTCATGTGATGGTGTCCTCAGGGATGATCATGGGGGCCTCATCCACACTTAGGAACGTGGTCGTCTGTCTTTGCCAGGCAAACTCGAGCCTGTAGCCTGCAGTTATCTTTCTTTTCCTTTTAAAATTTTTTTTTATCGATACATAATATTTGTACATAAATATTTTGCTGCCTGCATAGATTGTGTAGTGGTCAATTCAGGTATTTTGGGTGTCCATCACCACAGGTATTTATTATTTCTATGTGTGGGGAACATTTCAAGTCCTCTCTTCTAGCTATTCGAACATTTACAATACGTTGTTAACTATAGTCACCCTACACTGCTATCAAACAGTAGAACTTATTCTTTCTATCTAACCGTATGTTTGTACTAGGATTTTTTTTTGTTCGAGTGTTTTTTGTTTTTTATATATTTATTTTTAATTAATTTATTTATTTTTAAATTTTGGAGTATTACGAGGGTACAAACGCTTTGGTTACATAAATTGCCTTTGCACTACCCGATAAGCATGTCCATCCTCCAGACAGCATGCACTGTACCTGCTAGGTGTGGATTTACCCATCCCCTCCTCCCTGCTCCCTGCCACTGGCCCGACACCCTACAGATGTTACTTTCCATATGTGCACATGAGTGTTGATTGGTTTGTACCAATTTGATGGTAAGTACATGTGGTGTTTGTTTTTCCAGTTTTGTGATACTTCACTTAGAAGAATGGGCTCCAGCTCCATCCAGAATAATATAAGAGGTGTTAGTTCACCATTTTTTATGGCTGGGTAGTACTCCATGGTATACATATACCACATTTTATTAATCCGCTCATGTATTGATGGGCACTTGGGTTGTTTCCACATCTTTGCAATTGTGAATTGTGCTGCCATAAACATTCAAATGCGGATGTATTTTTTATATTAATAGAACGTCTGCTTTTCCTTTGGGTAGATACTCAGTAGTGGGATTGCTGGATCAAATGGTAGATTTACTTTTAGTTCTTTGAGATATCTCCATACTGGCTTAGTGCTGCATTGTTAGTCATGGCAGTGACTGAAGAGAATATCAGAATCTGTTAATAAATGATGCTTGGAGATTTCACTTTCTAAATATTTTTTTAAATTACCTAATTATATGACATTGCATTGGAAAGTTCTTAGATTAAGTTTCACTTTGGAAATGTGATTTGGCCCTATGAACGATAGGAAAGAAATTTGTTCTTAGTTGCTCTGAGATAATTACAAATTATATTGTTATTTATGTTTGGTGAATTAAATGCAAAGGGAAGAAGTCTTTTATTATTTAATAATTCAAATAACTTCAATTAGATTTTGAATTGGACAACTCTTGAGGTATCACCTTGGCTGGTTTATTGATAACACACTCCAAAACTGAGGATTTTGACTACATTCTTTGGCAGGAACTAAATTGATTTTCTTTTCTCACTTCCCCTCTTCCTGTTCTTTGAAAGTAACGTGGTGTAGTGGAAGGAGGATTGGCTGAGTTTTAGAAGCTGGCACTTTAGTCTGGTTTCCAATATTTACTCTTAGCAAATCTCTAAAGCTCTTTGATTTTAATTTCTCCATCTGTAAGACAGAGCTAATAATGCAACTGCACCTCAGTCTCAAATGGGAGAATTGACATGAAAAGATTCTTGAAGCTGCAAAGTATTATGTAAATGTAAGGGATTATAATTACTAGGCTCTGGCCTAATGCAAGGTACTACACACATGGAAAATAACCGCACAGTGCCAAACGGTGCACAGTGACACTCTCCTCCTGCTAGCTTCTTCCCATCTCACCTCCCAGGGACAACCACTGTTCCTGCTGAGTCCTAGGGACCTTCTGGGGACACTGACATAGAAGAGATTTTATTAAGTATGTTTAATAGACACAGGGCCTACTTCCTGGGAGAATACATTTTTACTTTTAGCAGGACGTGGTTTTCAATGTGCGATATTGCTCAACACTTAAGGAATACTGCTTAATCATTTTTCTTGTTTAAAATATTAATAGAAAAGAGTAGAAATCCACATGCTGTTAGCTTGCTGAACCAGTGCCTTTCTCGGGTCTGTGTTGAAGCTCACGGAGCCCCACCCGCAGGGTCGGAAATGACGCGGCTCAGGAGCGTGGCCTTCGGCAGCAGAGGGGCTTTCACACCCCATGGTGTTCCTGCTCCAAGCCCATGCGGCCGCACCCCTCCCCGGTGTCCGGCTCACTGGATGACAGCTCTGGCAGAAACAAATAGCAGGTGGGAAGACACCTATTTGTGGGTTTTCGGTTATACTTTGGCTTTAACATATTGCCATGTCTCTTTTTCCAGACTTGCCTTCCTTCCGTGGGCTCAACATCTCTTTTTAACATAATGATTAGATTCCAGACCTGCAATTCAGTCAAGCTGCAGTCATGGGTCACTGTGCTCCTGTTATCACAGCTGGGGCCTCAGTGCCACGCTCCCTCGTCTGGAACAGCGCTATTCATTTCAGCAGTGCCATCCTGGGCAACGTCAGACACTCCTCACCCTCCCTCCCGGGCAGCTGCTCTCTTAGGTTTCTTTGTTTCTTTTTATTATTCCAGGGCCCATAAGGGATATGTCAGATGTCTTCCAGATCTTTTACCCTTTAATTTGTCCATATTTGCCGTAGAGGTCAGTTCCAACTGGATATGATCCTAATAGCTAAAAATAGAATGTGAAGGGGCCGGAATTCTGGGCACAAAGAGTGGAAATTTGGAAGGGCAACATAATCAGCCCATTTTCACCTGCCCATTGGTAAAAGCAGATCATATTCATCATTATGACTTATACAATTCCACCTTAAACAATGAAGAAAGCATCTCTTTAAAATGTTTCTGTCTCCTAAGGCTGACAAGCATGCTTGCTAGGGATTTTGGCCATTGAAAACCATGTTAGCCTAGGAAAAAATTAAGTTTTACTGATTTGTAGTTGAAGAAAAGAGAATAAGGTCCATTATTTCAACACAAATAACCAGGAATTTAAAATAATCTATAGACCCTTAAGTGTTCTCAGAAATCTTAGGGTCGCAGGTATTGGCTCAAGATGATGTTCTGCTAAAGTATCATGTCCCATTTCTTGAGGATCAATGTTCTAAAGTAATCATACGGTAGGAGAATTCCCAGTAGAGAAACTTAACACGTTATGAGCACAAAATAGGGTTGAGAGCCTACGGTCTTGAGTGAAGCTATGAAGAATTTTTTCTGTGCGTGAAAACCAATAAAATAGCACGGTGATTAGACTATAAAAACATTATACACATCTTAAATTAGCGGGCACACTATGATTGATTTTCATTTACTATCCAATAATCACTAGAAAATAGTCAGAATCTTCTTCTGCAGTTTCAAAAACATGACTGTAATTAATTTAGCTTTGACACAGACATTATACACCCTGAGCCAATTTTTCCTCTTTAATCAGATATTCAAATATTCATTGCCATAGTGATTTCACAACTCCGAGGTGGTGACTTCTCTCCTCTGTACTTGTGTGGTACCATCTTGGTACCAGTTGAGCAGCTATTTTTCAACCCTCTTCTCTAACAGGTGGGGTTTGCATTGCTTTAGTCCCACTGGACGACTCCAGGCCCTCCTGCCCACACACACTGGAGTGCTGTGTTAAGAAATGGGAATACTGTACATCAACGTTTTTCCCCCTTTCAAAGCTATGTGGCAAATACCTTTACTCTGACTCTTCCTCCTCCATTCAATGTTATCCACTTTTTTTTTTCTCAACTTCTATTTGGTTTCCTGGTCTTAAAATGATCTCAAACCGAGTGACTAAAATTGCTTATATGCTGAAAATGATGTTGCTGTGGTTGCACAAATTATCTATCAAAGCATATTCAAGTTTGCTAGAGATTCGTGGAAGAGAAATAATTATTATAATGATAAAATATAAAATTTATTTAGTTCTTACCCTCTGCCCATCACACATTATCCTCTTTAATTTGTTCAATGATCCAGGAAGACAGGCAATATTTTTATCTTGCTTGTAAGTGGAGGCTGGGTAACTTATCAGGGTTATGCAAATAATTAGTGCAGCTAGAAACCAAACTTGTGCTTTAGGCACTATGCTATATTATACTTACTAACCTGTCTATGAAGGAATATCAAATTGTAGGTGATATGAATATGGAATTTTACCTGTAAATAACTGCCACAAACTATGGTAGGCTGAATACCCTTGCACGTAATCTATTTTGGTCAGATTACATAATAGTGTAGACATTTAAGTTTAGAAACCTCTTATTGTGTTAACTGAAACTCAGTTCTGGTTATTTACTTATTGAGGTATAATATAAATGCAGAAAAGTACATAAAATGGCAACTCGATAGATTTTTACTTATGTACAAAATAAGTAACCACTACCTAGATCAAGATATAGAACATCTGCAGTACCCCTTCCTAGTCAATAGCGCTCCCTCCATGGGAATTACTGTTCTGAATTTAATAGTCAGCAGTTAGTTTTGCCAGACTTGGCACACCTTGTAAATGGAATCATAGAGTGCGTATTCTGTAGCGCCTGGCTTCTTTCTTGAAACATAAAGCCTGTGAGTGATCTGTGTTGTTGCAAGAAACAGTAGTTAGTTATTTTATAGTCTACTGTTTGAGGATACCGTCGTTTATTAATTTATTCTCCTGTCAAGAGGTATTTGTATTGATTTGGTTTTTGGCCGTCATACATTGTTTACTGTGGTGGCTGCCCTGGCATCATCTGCAGACCTGACACAAGTTGCTTGAAACCCAGTCGCACCGCCCCTGTCGCCTGCTGGCCCAGCTGGAACTTCCCCTCCCCCTGAGGTTGTTTGAGGCATAGCCTGTTTGTTCCGTATCTCAGTGACCCAGAACCCAACACACCCGCAGCTGCAGGCCACCAGGAAATCTGATGGTGAATTCCAAAGTCATGGAACTAGGCTCTTCTCTTTGCAAGTATTTTCTTTAAACAAGCCAATCTGTCAGATCTCAGTTTGAAATGTTGGTTCTTGATGCGCTCATGGCCAAAGAATGACTGGACGCACCAAAGTTAGGCAAGCATGAAAATGAGGCTTATTAAGGAGAGAAAGATAGGATTATAGAGCAAGAGCAACATATAGGTTAACAGGGAGAGATACGTACACCACAGATGACGACCGGACCCACTGTCACAGCAGAGGGAGAGCAGAAGGAAGGGCAAAAGAGGGGCTTGGTTATGGTCTCAGTCTTGTTTTATAGTGCCCATGTTGGGACCTCCCTGTGGCTCAGATGTCATGGAACCACTTCGATTGGACAATTGGGAGCTGCGTGTCCTGAGTCTTACTGCGCATGTGGGTTCTAGGTCCCTTTCTGGACTCTATGGTACCTATGTTGCTTGGCCCGTGGGCTAGAGAGTCTTCTGCATTTTTTTGCAGCTGGTGCACCAAGTTCTGATTGGCAGATTAACAAACATGATTTAATCCAGACAAAATCTGTGAGTTTGGTATTGTTATTATTTGAGTTTTAGCTAACAACAACAACAAAAAAAACTGTGAGAATATTGATCTTCAAGAGACCCAATAAATTTGCTATTTTAACCATAGCCACCTCCCAAAAGTAAATAATTTTTTTTTTTTTTTTGTGGAAACAACCAGAAGGAAGATGTTATGTGTACATCTATCTGGAAAGCAACTCAAAAACAGATGACCTGTTGACGCATCAATTGTCATCTTTTTACAAAAAAGAAAGCACATTAAATCTTGAATGTCTGAGATGACTGAACTTCCACCGAAAGTGATGTTTTATTGAAAGCTCTAGCGCCTACCACTATAAGGTCAGCACTAGGCCAATAATTCACTTTTATGTCCTTGGAGTCACTTAATTGTTTCTTTGAACTAGAGAGACAAACAGAGGTAGCATTTAAGATAAATGGGGGGAAATAGAACAAAAACACTGAGTTTACTTCATTTAACTTGCTGACTTCCAAAAGTTAGATGTGCAGTTGATTTATCTCCAAAAATGTATATTTCTCATGATTTGATTATGTTAAAACCTTGCAGATATTGGGGAATCTGACAATATAGAGACTTGTCAAAGTCAAAGTTACAGAAATAACCTTATAGTTTCCTTAGATCTCCAAAAAAGTACAACGCAATCTCTGTCTTCAAATGAAGTTCTTTTACTTTTTTTTTTGAGAGATGCACCTAGCGCTTTCATTAGATGTTCCACTGCATCTTTCCAGATTGTTCGGTGCTTCTTAAATAAGACTTTTATTTGATTATTGGCATTCAATTTCAACTTAGTGATTATGGCACAGATTGACAAACACTTTATTCTTTTGGAGAATCTCATTCGAATTTTTACTTTTTGGTTTTATTTTCATAGAAATAATAAAAACCCTCATCAATCTGACCTGAATCTGATTTGAGCTATCATCAGTTAAGACCTATGTCTTCTCTACTAAGATGTTGAAAAGTTTATGTTTATAGTCATCTCAATGTATAATTAATTTGGTTTTGCTCTTTCATGCAAATCTGAGTAGTGTTTTATTCATATAAAAAAGGCACACCAGTAAATCACCACCTTCTTTTTATCATGTGGAGCAGATGGTCCGTATCACTGAAATTTATAAGGTAAGTTGAAGCCATTTTTCATATACTAAACCAAAAATAATGAAGGGTCTTTTCCCTGGAATTAGAAAAGTACAAATTATCACCAATAAAGTTTTATTTAACTTTTGCCATTTCTTAATTTGGTGACTTGAAGATAACGCAAACCTA
>NW_012148875.1:911813-913041 GCF_000956105.1 Propithecus coquereli | reverse complement strand
ATGTCAGTCCAAAAACAATAACTAGAGCCTTATAGGTGCTTTCAAAACCAATTTGCATATCCTATTTGTTTCTGTTCATCAATTCATATGGTAACATAAAATATTAATTACAAATATGGTTGAGGTTTACAAAAGTATTTAATCTTCCAGCTAGCCAGAGCCCACGGAGAAAATGACATATTTGTCTATCTTTAGTTTATTTAAATTTCTGAGAAATAATTTGAAAGTATGTATTTTATTTCAAATAATAACTATTGTAATATGTAGATAATAAAATACCTTCTTAAGATTTCTCAGTTAGTTTTTTTTTAACTTCAATCTGTTAAAGGGGTACAAATGTTTTATTACATGGATACCTTGTATAATGCTTAAATCAGGGCTTTTGGTGTGCCTGTCACTAGAGTAGTGTTCATTCTAACACTTACCTAATAGGTAAGTGTTATCCCTCACCTTTCCTACAGTCCTCCCTTGTTGGTTTCCAATGTCTTTTATATCTCTTGGTGCCCATGTGTACCCATCATTTAGCTCCTGCTTATTAGTGAGAACATATGGTGTCTGGTTTTCCATTCCTAAGATACTTCGGTTAGGATAATGTTCTCCAATTCCATCCAAGTTGCTGCAAATGACATTATTTCATTCCTTTTTATGGCTGAGGAGTACTCCTTGGTGTGTGTGTGTGTGTATGTGTGTGTGTGTGTGTGTGTGTGTAACATTTTCTTTATCCACCCCTGAATTGATGGACACTTAGACTGATTCCACATCTTTGCAATTGTGAATTGTGCTGTGACAAACATTCCAGCGCAGGTGACATTTTTATGAAATGACTTCTTTTCCTTCAGGTAGATACCCAGCAGTGGGATTGCTGGGATGGTAGGGTAGGTCTACATTTATTTATGTGAGGAATCTCCATTCTGTTTTCCACAGAAGTTGTACTAATATGCAGTCCCACAACAGTGTAAAAGCATTCTTATTTCTCTGCATCCACGCCAGCATCTATTGTTTTTTGACTTTTATTAATGGCCATTCTGATAAGGGTAAGACAGTATGTCTATATCTTGTTGTAGTTTTAATTTGCATTTCCCTGAGGATTAGTGATATTGAGCATTTTTTCATGTTTGCTGGCCATTTGTCTATCTTCTTTTGAAAAACTTCTGTTCATGTCTTTTGCCCACTTTTTTATGGGGTTATTTTTTTTCTTGCTGATTTATTTGAATTCTTTGTAGATTCT
>NW_012148875.1:910293-911673 GCF_000956105.1 Propithecus coquereli | reverse complement strand
TTTTTAAACAGGTCCCCTCAAATTATACTTGAAACTGAATATAATGTTTATGTGTCCAGAATGTAGATGACTTGGGTCAGGATGGTTGGCAGCTCTGATGTCAGAGTACTTGTATTAGAAGGATCTCAAATGGGTGGCCTTGCCTCCCCTTTCAGCTAGAAAGTACTTTAGAGTTTCACATATGGGAGGCCCTTACCCACTTTCATGGAAGATTTTTCCCAAAGACTAATTAAAATGATTTAAAAATTATGTGTGAAGAGGGATCATTACTCTTAATGACTGAACAGGGGGAATTCAACTCAATAACTATTGAAAATATTAATCAGGAGTCCAAATTCAAATTCATTTTATAGAATTTTGATTTTACTTCCAAAACGAAAGGTAAATTCTTCATTACATGCAGAAACGCAGATTTTTCAATTCAGATATGTCATCTATGAAATTACTTCTTCTTTCCACTTAATTTCATGACTTTTCTCATATCCTCAAATAATCATAACAATAATTTTCAATAAAATATAGTTTATTTTCATTTCTAACGGAAGCAAAAGTACTACTAAGGGTTAACTTCCACTTGGATTATAAGACTGAAGATGAGATCCAGAGCTAAAGTGAAGTTGGACTGATTCTGGAAAAATAGTGCTATTATTCTCTGGTCACTTAAATGTAGAAAACCTGCACACGCAAGTCAGCCTATTCTCAAAATAAAAGAATTGATTTAGGAATTAAAGAATATGATCCCTTGAAATATCTACCGCTCTGGAAATTAGAGAAGAAAGGAGAGAGGTGGAGCTAGAGCTAGAGGTAGAGATAGAGAGAGAGAGAGAGAGAGAGCATTCATGTACACGCAAGTGCACCAGCCAGCCTTAGTCTAGTTTTGGCAACTTAATATAATTGTGAAACAAAATTAATATTTATGTAGACTAAATGAAATACTTATTTAAAAGTAAATTTATTTTCTTCTTGGTCTCTCTCTCTATTTCTCTCTCTCTCTCTTCCCCCACTTTCTCTCTCATTCTTTTTTGTTTATAAACATTCTTCCCGAAATTTGGGATGTGGGTGAAAAGTGGAATATAAGAGATTGTGATCATGTCTTATGCTATGTTAAGTTTTCTGGTAAAAAAATATAATTAACTTTTACTATTTAAAGGAAAATGAACTGAAATAGGACTATTAGACCATGTCATTGAATTTATGTTTCTATGTTTAAACTCTCGCACTTGTGCTGACATGTGGTGATACTTAAGAAATGAAAAATAATAAGGAGAAAAAGAATTCCATAGGATCAACTAAACTAAGGGCTATGACTCATCAACTGATCATAATTTAACTCCTAGTATCTACTACCAATATAACTCAACTTAAAGAACTACTGTGCTT
>NW_012148875.1:907373-908623 GCF_000956105.1 Propithecus coquereli | reverse complement strand
GCTTTTTAATTTAATTAAATCTCATTTGTTTATTTTTATCTTGCTGTATTTGCCTTTGGGGTCTTGGTCATAAATTCTTTGCTTAGGCCAATATCTAGAAGAATTTTTCCTACATTTTCTTCTTCATGTCTTACATTTAAGTCTTGTCCATCTTGAATTAACTTTTTATATGGTGATAGATAGGGGTCCTGTTTCATTCTTCTGCATGTGACTATCTAATTTTTGCAGGACCATTTTTTGAAGAGGGCATCCTTTCCCTGATGTATGTTGTTGTTTGCTTTGTCAAAGATCAGTTGGTCACAGCTACATGGTTTTATTTCTGGATTCTCTATTTTTGCATTTGTCTATGTCTCTAGCTTTATACAGTATCATGCTATTTTGTTTACTATAGCCTCGTAGTATTGCAAACTTCAAATTTGAAGTCAGGTAATGTGATGTCTCTAGATGTGTTCTTTTGTGAGAGTGCTCACCCTCCCTGCTTGCTCCCTGGCCTGGCAGGGATAATGGGGAGGCAGCTGCAGTGGAGGTGACCCCTCTACAGACCAGATGCTCTGAGACTGAGAGCACAGAAGGGCATCCATGCAGTGACCTGGGACCAGAAGTTGGGGGACCCCACTGCATTGCTGCTGCCCAGCCTCCAAGCAGCTCCCTGATCAGTTTGGAGGCCTGCTGTGGTGGGGGAGCCCCTCACAGCTCAGATTTCAGTGTCCACTAGGGGAGCATGGATCCCTAGGGATCCCTCCCTGGTCCTTCCCCAGGTGTGGATGCTTCCCCCAGGTATCTTCTGATCTTGGCAAGTGGATCTCCCACTTCTCTCTTCCCCCTTCGGCTTTGGGTGTCTCCAGTTGCTTCTCTGATGGTTCACAATGCTGTCTTTTAGATGGTACATCTGCAGGTGAACCTCTACCTCAACCTTTGATCCCCTCTTTGAGAGGGGTGAGTGCAGGCTGCATCTAGTCCAACAGCTTGGCCCCTGTGCTCTTGTCATCTCTGCACTTAATAAAATGATTACACTTACAAATTTCAAATTACTGTAGCTTTAGAACAACTCCAAGGTTATATACTTTAACATGAATTATTTTCTTACATAGAAACTGAATTGGAAATTCCAATATTTAAATATGAGCACTTGAGTTTATTTTTCTAGAAAAATGCAGGAAAATGATTATTAATTTGTCTATAAATCAGCAATTGATTTCCAGAGAATAAGCTTTGGCAATTTAAAAAATATATGAGTGGCCTTTAAAAAT
>NW_012148875.1:874823-903653 GCF_000956105.1 Propithecus coquereli | reverse complement strand
ACATTCATTGATAGGCACCTAGAACCCAGGTGAGTACACAACCTGCCATAACAAAAACATAAAAAGTGGAGATACCCTCCTACCTCCTACCATAATCCCCACCTCAATACAGCACCATACAATTGGGAGGAAACCAAGTACTCCCCAAGGGACTGGTTTCTCTCTCAGCTGTCTCCCAGTGTTGGTGGGGCTTTGCATACATTAGACCCTATGGAGGGAGAAAGGTTCAGAGAACAAAGGTGGAGGTTTGAACTAGCACGTGGGCACTCATCACACCTCCTACTGGCTCAGTGCAGAGTGCGCGGGTGAAAACAAACAAACGCTCCTGCTCCCAGCTTCTCTCCAGGGAGAGAAAAAGTTGGAGCACATATCCAAGACTCCAACATTTCTGAGGTTGCCTGAGGGACTGGCTTCTGTCTTACCTGTTTTAGAGTAATGATGGGAACCAGCATATTCGAAATGCTTAGGAGGGCCACGGAGAAGAAAGAAGATGGTCTGAACTATTAAAAGTATGAAAGGACTCACCACAACTCCTTCCCCAGGCCAGTGCAGAGCAAGTGGGTCAAAGACTCCAGATCCCACCTTCTCCATGGAGAGGAACAGAACTAGACCATGCATCCAATGTTCCAACTTCTCTGGGTGCTTCCTGAAAGACTCGCTTCTGTCTAATCTGATGCAAAATGCTGAAAGGTCCAAGTATACTCTAGACATCTGTGGGTCACTAAATACAAAGATGATGGTTTAGACGAGAGGCCCAGAGGAGCTCTGGCTGGTTTAATTGGTAAAGATTTTCTCCTGTACAATGCCAATCCATGAAGACTGGGGGGGATGGTGGTTTTCTCTAATGCATATGTACTAACACAGAGCCAAGGAAAATGAAGAGACAACCAGACATAATCCAATCAAAAGAACAAGATAAATCTCCAGAAACTGACTCTAATGAAACGCAGATATATGAGTCATCTGACATAATTCAAAATAACTGCCATTGAAATGCTCAATGAATTTGGGAGAGTACTCTCATGTTGAGGCTGTGGAGAAACATGCACTGTCATGCATTGTTGGTGATAATGAAAATGGTATGATAACCCTTATACTGAGAACTTTAGCAATCTTCTAACAAAAGTGCATCTGCATTTACACTTCAATCCAGCAATCCCACTGCTAGGAATTTACCCTGAAGAAATACCTGCAACAATATGAAAATATATATAAATAAGATTATTAGTTACAACATTGTAATTACAATAGCATTGTAATTGCTAAATATTTGGAAACTGTCTAAATGTCCAAGTGTAAAGGATTGGTTGAATAAAGACATGCAATGAAGTATTATGCAGCTATAAAAAGAAATAAAAAGGAGCTATGTAAATGGATGTGATATCCAGAAGTTATCTTTAAATGAAAAAAAGCTATGTACTTGAATAGTTTGCTAGTTTTTGTGTAATAGAAAACCAAAGAAAATAAGAAAACGTTTCTCTCTGTATGCTTGTCTTTACAAAAAGAAACACAGGAATGATGGACCAGAACACAGTGAGATTGGTTATCTGCAAGAAACTGGGAATGGCAGACACAGTGGTCAGAATCCAGAAACTAGTGGCCCTTTTCTGAATATACTTTTTTGTAATGTTTTAATTTTTGTAATTACTGTTCTATATATTAAAAATTAGAGTTAAATCTATAAGAATGCAGATGGGGAAAGAAATGCCCTAAAATTGAGAACACACAGAAACAAATGAACTCAATTTTAATATTAGTGAATAACAAGGGATAGAGAGCAAATAGAATGAACTAAGCTAAATAATGATTGGAGAAATTTTACTGCAAACAAAGCTTGCACTTCTTTTCAAACAAATCCTGTATTATTTTTATTTTTAGTAGCTTTTTTTTTTTTTAAAGTGTGCTGACAAAGCAATTCTATGCATGGCTACATGTGGTGATATTATGGAAGTCAAGGTTACCTTCTGGACAAAATGTCACAAAGATATAAAATTAGGGAAAGGAAGGGAGAGCATATGGAAATGGATCAGAATTTGAGAAACCATTGCAAACTCGTAATTTTGAAAAACATGTAAGTGTATGAGCATATGCACATATATGTTGTCAGGAGGAAAAGTTTTTTTCTCTGTCCTCTTAGGTTCAATATCTGGGAGCCTGCAAATTAAACAGACAAAAGCCAGATTAACAGGAGAGAAAGTTTATTCATATGCGCACAGGAGCCTACAAATGTCACTGGATATATGGTTAGAGATTTATAACACAACTTGGTGAGGAAGAGAGAGAAGTGACCAAAGGCCTCTATGGAAAGAACAAATGGATTTCTTTATGGAGAAAAAGGATTTCTAGAAGAACAAATGGAAGATAAGAAAGTTTGTGATAATGTTTGTTTATGTACATGCAAGTGGTCTTTATGTCTTCTTTGTGATCAGAAAACTTCCCCAGAGAGAGGATCTATGGTAGGTATACTCTTTTTCTCCTTCCTAGGAGTAAAAACTTCCCCAAACATGGAATTTATGGCACTTACTTCCCAAAAGTTTCTGCTTTTATTCAGATAAGGGAAACTCCAAAAAGCCTTCTTTCTGTACCTGTTGAATCTCAAATACAATCAGTTTAAAATAATCTTCAACGCCAGGATTCTGAGTAGGTCCCCATAATGTGCACTCATAGAGATATGTGTATACATCCTATATATGACTATATAGAATTTTGTGTTTCCTAATTTTGTTTGCTAAAAGAGCAAAGATACCTCAGTAGCACCAAGAAGCTAGATTTTGTTCTCTAACACCATTTCCATAAAGAGAAGTAGGACTCCCTGGAAAAACTACTGTTTTCGTGCTTGGGCACGGTAGGTTCAAAGTGAACAAAAAATACCTGTTATGCCAAGAAGTAAGAAAGTGCTTTAAAAAAATGGTGGATGTATGTTGCAAGGTGCTCCCCTCTGGAAGGGCTCCAATAGCCAAAATCTGGGACAATTTGAACACCAAAATAAGAATAGTAATGAGTTATAAACCATTGAAAGAATAGGAATTCAGGAGCCCATACACATATACATTGATAAACAAACAAACAGGAATGGGGGGAGGGGGCTCCCTTAACAAATGAATGGAGTGCTGTTTGACAACTGGTAAATGTGGAAGGAGTAATGAAGTTAGATAAAAAGTCTCCATTTTTAACCATCTTAATAAATATTGCATCAGGCTAGAATCCTTGATAATAAATCTAGGTGGGACTTTTGCTGAAAAACAATGTATTTTCATGCTCCTGAAGTTTTTGTCTACCCACAGACTGAATACTAGTAGCAAAGGAAACAGTACTTTTATAATGGAGAAACCAGGCAACACCTTGCCCAGGTGATCAAAATTAACATTACTAATGTGGGCAGATGGACATTATGTTCCCCCAGCTGTGATACACTGAGAGGAATAAAATATACCTCTGTTGAATTCTAGCTAAGAATGCATCACCTGCATCTAATTATGCATCAACATCAGACAAACCTCAAGTGAACAACATTCTATTTATAAATAGCTGGGGACTGTATTTTTTAAAAAAATGTTAATGTCATCAAAGACAAGGGCTATACAGATTTTTTCAAACTAAAAAGGAAACTAAAGAGACATGATAAGTAAATACAGTTTTTGACCCTAGACTGGATCTTCTTATGGAAGCAGAAAAAATGCTATTAGGTATATTACTGGGTCAATTTAAAAAATAGTGAAGTGGATAGAAAATTAGATAAAAGCCATATCTAAAACCACTGTATCAATTTACTGAAGTTGAAAATTATACTGAGATTATGTAAAAGAATATCCTTATTCTTAGGAAATATAAGCTGAAAGGTAAAGGCCACAAGCATGCATGTTGTGATGCAATGGAGCTTAACTGCTCGCCATCAGATTGGTACTAACTGATCAACACTAGGGTGATCACATGGCAAAAATACTCTCCAGGGATTAGGGGGATTTGGGGGGGTAAATCCGAAACTAAAGGACAAGGGGAGCACTATGGGGGGAAGGGCATGCCTTTAACCCGCACTTGGGTGAGGCAAAGACGTAAAGTGTAACCATAATGTTTGTACCCTCATAATACCCTGAAAAAAAAAAATTCCCACTAGATCAACAAAGAAACTATAAAACAAACAAACAAACAAACAAACAAAAAACTACAAAGGCTTTATAGACACAAGAACTGTCCGGAAAGTATCCGGCCTTTATACCCATATACCTGTTGTATCCATGGCTGGATGCTTTCTGGATAGCTCTCATGTAAGTATATGTTAATGTCATCTTTCTCTGTAATGTCATCTATATATATAAAGAGAGGCAGAGAGACAAAGACAGAGCCAGGAAACAGAGAAAACAAATGGTAAACAAGTTGTGTTATTCTTATTGTAGCATTTCTTTATTGGAATCACAAGGGGTTTATTAAAATATTGGGGAACAAATTCAAAATCTTCCAGGATGCCTAAAAATTAGTTTCCATTTAAGAAATATATGTGAGTCTTGAATTATTCGCACCTTTCAGCTGTATTTTTACAGTATAAACGGGGTTTTATTTGTTTGTTTGTTTGTTTTTTAGAGACAGGGTCTCCCTCTGTCACCCAGGCTGGAGTGCAATGGCGCCATCATAGATCATAGATCACCGCAACCTGGAAACCCTGAGCTCAAGTGATCCTCCGGACTGCCTTCCTCCCAAACAAAGTGCTGGTATAACGGGCGTAAGCCACCATGCCCAACCCGGTTTCTAAGTATTTGAAGAGTTTACTTTCATTAGGACAGAAAAGAGATGTGGAAGGGACAGGCAGAGCGATGGAGTAGTGGGAGAAAGTCCAGGTCCCCTGAATTTGATGCCAGCCCACCTCAACCCTGTACCCTGGCAAGTGAAAATTCAATCACAGGTCTGAACTCAAAGCTGCAGAACATGAAGTTCTTCGATTATCAGGTAAGTTTTCAGCAAATTGAAAATTAACCTTCAACCTTTGAGGGTATGAGCTATTCTCAATTTCAGGAAAATAAGCCTTTTCTTTTCCATAGTGTTTTTGTGAGATTTTCATCACAATTTACTTCTGTTTACATTTAAGTACTTCCATGAGAAACAAAACAAACAAAACAAATAAAAATATCTCTAATATTTACCTGTGGTAATATTTTATATAGTTTTCCTCATATCTTCCCATCTACCTATTTAATTAATATATAAATAACCCATTATTTATATGTTAATATTATTTTTCTTTCCTTTGTGAGCTGCTGTTTTCCTCTAAGCTGCACGTGGAAGGGAGATGGGGTTGCTTCGCAGTCCCCTGAATGTGCAGGCCTGCACTGGGCCCTCCCTTTCACCCCTGCATTTGCAATTTCTCCTCTATACCGGCTTTCAAGTAGATTTCAAATATCACTCAAAAATTCTTCTTAATCAGAAAAAGTTGTCAAACTGCATATTCCTTTCTGTAATGTTCCTTAATGTGAGGTTTTGAGAACAAAAAGTGGCCGTATGTGATTTATAGAGTCCCTTGGAAAGCAAAGCAAGGAAGAAGGAACTAGAAGGGAAACACAGAGGAAATTAATTTTTTTTTCTGGTTTGAGCCTAATTTTTTCTACGTTGGTACTTCATAACTTGGCATTTCAGTTGTCTTAGATATCAAATATCAGGGCTTATAGCTACTCTAAAGGTCACTGAGACTTATATCTTCAGAAAATTAATAAAGTAAGAACTAGGTTGCAAACCAAGAGCGAGCAAGCTGGCCGAAGTCGCGCACTGACTAAGAAGAAGGTCCCTCACTGAAGGCTTTTGCGCAGATATTGTGTTAATACTATTGGAAGTTGTAGATTTAAGTCCTTTGCGTTGTATCAGGACTGCTCTGTTTTCCTTTCTCTTTCTCTTGACCCAGTGAAAGAGACGCATGAGAATGGGGCAGCAGAACTGGTTTGTTAAAACTCAAATTACAGAGAGACAACACATCTGTCAAGGCTGAGAGAACTTGTTGAATCAAATAATGGTAGCGTTAGAGAGAAACGAGGTGCTCACCTATTCCAATGCTTCATTTTTCAGATTAAAAACAAACAATGGCAAATAACTAAGGTCCATAGTTAGCAAAGTGACTGCAAGCAACTCACTTACCCTTTTTAAGCCTCAGATTTCTCATTTAGTGAAAAGTACAGAGCTACTGGAAAGATCTAGATCATGTTTTTAAAATATCTAGTGTTAAATTCAGGTTGGATTGAGGCTGTCTCTATATTTTGAGTTTCTATTATATCAATATACAACAAACTGCAACCTAACTTAGTACATAAACTAACCAAACCCAGCTTGGGAGTAAATCAGTGCTCACTCAACATTGTGGACAGGTTCCTGGAAACTGTGGCTTTAAGCAGAATAATGTATAATGAATCCGATTTTGCTTACCATAGGCTAATTGATATAAACAAGAGTTAAGTTTCTACGGCATATTTTTGGTCACAGAAACATCATCAGATTTCTAAATAAAGATCAAAACACCTCTAATATTAAACATTGAAGTAAATGTGAGTTCTACATACATTTACAAAAGAGTAATACAAACAAGTAAGATAGTTATTTATCAATTTTTGGTGAATTAGTGACTGACAGCAGTCGTAGTGGTGGTGGGTTAAATCAAGAAATAAATGTTTGCAACGTGAAAATTGTAAGGAGCACCTCCTACCACACACAGTTCAAACACAAGCAATCACAAATACGGCCACCTGGCTGAGTGCTTTTGTACCTCATTCTTTTATTGTTGTGCATTTGGATAATTATCACAAACTTTGTGAATTTTAACTTTACAATAATTTTTATTCATTCATTCACTCATTTTCCAGGTCTGCTTATTTTAGTCCAAGGTGGCAGGTGGCCAGAGCCCATCCAGGCAGCCGGGGAAGCCAGGTGGGCACCAGCTGTGGCCAGGAGCTGTCCCATCACAGGGCTCACAGTGCTACCCAATTCATTTTGTTCAAACAAACTCGGTTAAATTTAGTTTGTTTAAAGCTTTTCTTTTAACACTAGTGTAGTTCTGGACATGTATGGAGCACTAATGAATGTGAGATTTATTACTGTTGTTGAAACTGTGCATTGAGTATTAATGCTATTAATAATAATTCTATCTGTCATTGGCCCAGCTGAAAGTAGAACCCAGGTCTTCTCACTCTGGGCCAGTGCTCTTCCTACTTCCTCACACCTTGTGGTCTCCCTGCTAAGATGTGTAAGATGTAGGGTCTTCCTCGGCTAGAGCAGGGGATGTGAGGAGAGGGGGCCCTTGGTGTAGCCCGAACTCTAATCAGAGCTGCAGATGTCCTGGATCCAGAGCCTGTCACACCTGGTGAGATCTAGTCTCATTTGAAGTTATGATCAAAGTTGTGTGTGGTTCATGCTGAGAGGTAGTTTTTTTTCCCTCCCATGTGCCTCTTTTTTTTTTTTTTTGCTCAGCTTTAAAACATTTGTTCTATTTACATGAACGTATTTAACAGGCAGATTGTTCTTTGCCTGAAAAGTCTTCTCATGAATGCAAATAACATTTCTTAATCTCTCACAGCTGGATCAAGAAGTACGCTTGATGAATCACCTAGAGGAAATAGGGGGGAAAAAGGATAAAGAGAAGAAAAACAAATGCAGAACATTACGCGGCCCCTGAGTAGCCCATTAGCGATTTAACTGATACCAAGTACAACCCGCACGAAGAACTGCTTAGATAGAAGCCACAGGGCTTTCTCTTGAGCTACGAAAAGACAAGGTCAGACCTACGATGCTTTAAAAATGTGGAAAGGCTAAGAGTAGATGAGATTTCCGTGCCAATCTTGTGAAACAAACTTGGGATAAAAAAAATTACTTTAAAACTATAAATGTTGAGTAAATCAAATCCTTTCCCCTGCTGGAGAGGGAAGGTATTTTTTTTCCAGATATGTGGACTAAAGTCCTTTGCTTTTGTTCTTCCCCAATGCTTTTTGAGGGAAATTTCGTACTTGTAAAAGCCACTAGGACTCTTCAATTTCATTTACCAATAAAAACAGCTACCAGTGTAAGGTTTGTTACTCCTTCCCTCGGAGAAGTGTTAGGAAATCTCCGGAGGCTGGAGCACCCTTGTCAGCGGCACAGAAGGCAGATTTGGCACTGCTGCCAGGTTTGCAGGGCCAGGCAACATATTTGCACATAGAACTAAAGAACATGTACATCCTGTTCCCATGGAGTTTCCATTCCAATAGATAAGTGTTCCCACAGAGAGGGAGGTGACCAAGCAGTGCAGGTGAGCAAATTGCAAAATAGCTTTTTTATCACATGCAAGAGTCAGCAAGCAATTCTGTGTGTCTTTATATATTTCAAGCGGTGACTCTACATTGGCACATGGCTCTCCTCTCCCGGTGAGGGCCGGACGTGGAAAGAGTGAGTTGTAAAGGAGAGAGGGGCTGGGTTTCAGAATGCCCAAGGGTGATGAGAGAATAGTAACATATGAGAAAAGGGAGTGGAGGAGAGATGGGAGTCAGGGGCACAGTCCCTATCTGAAGCTGTCTCACTGGAAGGAAGTGAATCCATTCATTCATTCATTCATTCATTCATTCAGCAAACATTTATCCTAATCATGTCTCTCCTCTGTTTAAAATCCTTAATTGTTATTATTATTATTTTTTACACACCTAGAGTGTAAAACAGACTTCTCTCCCAGACTCCTTCGGCTGCAATGATATGGTCCCTGCCTAATTCCCCACCTTCATCTTACGACACCTCTCCCTTTTTCTACTCATCAGACACACTGTTTTCCTGTGTGAGCCAAACTTTTTTCCCTGTGGGAAATGCTCCATCCCACCACATCCCCTACACACACACTTCCTGTGCTTGGTTGTTTCCCATCTTCCCGGTCTCAGCTGAAATCTCAGCCATGTGGCCTGTGGAAGAGCTAATCAATAAAGCCTCCTGTTCTGGACATCAGCCTGTGGCTCTCACTGCTGAGTGTGCTCAGGGGCAGAGGCCCTCAGGAGGAGCAGCGTCCACAGTGGGGGCTCAGTCAGGGAGCACCAATATACCAGGGTCACCAAACTCTATGTCTTGGAAGAGATTGTTGGTGGCGGACTCAGATCTGAACTTCTTCAGATGAATGAGGACGTGGTTTGCTAATACAGCTTCTATTGTCCTGTGTGGCCTGTTGGCCTAAGGCCCTTGCAGATGATCCCCTTTGTGCTGGGAAGAAGCCAGAAGGTGCTGGTACTAGGGGGCAGGGGACTCTGGAAGTATACACTTCCTGTCTTGGTCCCTGCATCTCACTGAGCCCAGGCTAGTGCTGTGCCTGGGTCACCCTCAACACCCCTCCGAGGATAGTCACGGCAGTGTGCCAGCACAGCCGCGGTGTCCTGTCTTCTGGCAAGTGAGTCTTGGAGGAAACCTATTTTACAGCCCAGTGGTGCATTCAGGAAGCAGGTGCGGACGCCAGGCTGCTGCTTTACTGTGGGCTCCCTTCGCCCTGCCCGGATGGTCCTGGGCACTCCTCAGCTGGGCTCCTCTCCTGGCCCTTGGGCTGCCACATCCCTGGAGTATTACCTCGGAGAGCCTTGGCTGTCAGCTAATAGTGTGCAAACTCGGGGCCTGGAGAACCCCGCAGTGTGCCTCCATTCTTCCTGCCGCCCTCCCAAGCTCAAGAATCCACAGCAAACCACTTCCTGAGACTAGCCTTGGGAATCTCCTGTTTCCCAAGGTAATTACGCAAAGCAAAGGCTAATAATGATTGCTGTGACTTTTGCTCTTTTGGAGATGAGCGTGAATTTAGAAAAGGACTTGGAAGTGGGCTCCTGTGGCAATGGCCATTTCAGTTCCCTTTTCTCTTTTCTAATTTCTTCTGCCCCTAAGATAGAGATAGGACCAGAGTTAAGATTTATGAACTCCAAGGCAACACACTGAGTTGAGAAGGTAGATGCTGGGTGAGTTTGATAGGATACAGTGTCATTGCAGTACACCTACCCTGGAACAAGAGAATGGTTGTCTTGTGAGAAGAGAGGGGCTCATGCTCTTTGAGGCATATGACTCAGCTCGGCTCCTTTGTAAAGAAGCCAGCGTACATTGGCAACAAGAACGGATGGTGTTTTTGCTCTGCTGCATTCAGTGAAAATAAATCTGCATGAAGAGGCCTCAAGTAAATGCCTCTTCTCTGGGGATGCCTGACGTGATGTGCCAGAGGAATATAAAGCACTGATTTTTAAAAGCTGAACTTTTTTTTATTTTTAAAGAAACTTCCATTCTTTCAAGCAAAATTAATAGTGTTTCCCAGCTGGTCATTTCTCCCACAACAGGGAAAATTGGTTTTCTGTTGGAACGAGAAAGCCAGTGAGAGCCACGCACATCACAGAAACGAAGACACTGCGCCGGACCTGAGGGAAAGGAACTCCCAGGCTGTGCATATAACATCTCAAACTAGGCTTTTTTTTTTTTTTTTTTAAATCAGAGTCATAATTTCTCTAAAATGCATCCCTACTGAGTAAGGACTATTCGGCCCAAGGACATGAGATCATGAACCCCGCTTAACTAGCTGTGGAACAGGTGTTCTGCCCAGTTCTCGGGGGCTCATTGGCCTATTAACATAGCTGTTGATCAAGGTGGTCTCCAGGTACTGCAGCGATGACTCGGGATTCCAGGTGACAATTAGGGTTGCTGAAAAGAAGCCCCAGAGGTTTAACGTTGCCTGATGTATAGTAAGTGTGTAACAAATGTTGAACACTGTTCCTGTTGATGTTGCCGTTTTTGTTAGAGGGACCATCAGCCCCACTACTGAGGCAGTCTCTGCTCTCTGAGTAGGTTGCTTCTGGCTGTTCTCATAGAGAGAAGAAGTCCTCTTCCCTGGGTGTCACCTACCTGCTGGGCAGCACGAGGCTCCCTAGTGTGCTGTTGTCACTAGTGGGCACCTCCCAGGAAGCCATTCTTCCTCCTTCCTGCTTTCTCTGGGCGGGAAGTAGGAAGGTGGCTTGGGAGGAGAGAGCTACATTAGGCATCGTCTGTGTAATTTTTAACAAATTGCTTTAGTTTTTTATTGCCTTGAGTAATAATGCCTAATGTCTTAAGACTAATTATGGAGAGATTTCTGTCAGTGTTTTATGAATTTAAACAGACCAAATAGATTGGATTAGTTTTGATTAATCGCATTAACCTCTAAGTCTCTGTAAATTTATATTAATATTTGGTTAATTTATGTCTGGTTATGTAGTGAACTTTGAAGAACTTCTGTGGGCAACCAGATTTTCTGAGATGAGGGTAAAAATGGTACAACTTTCCCACCAATAGTTTCTTAACCTAGTTTACAAAAAATAATAAAAAACACCCAATTACCAACCATGTCCAAATTAACACAGAAATTGCAGATACATTTCCTTTACCTCTTTAAAGACAGTGTTTGTTGTGATGAGTCAAACAGGAAATATCTCTGGTGGGGCAATAGCTATTTTAAAATCAGGTTTGCATTTCTCTAAGTTGTTAAACTTGTAGTTACTTTTTTTCTTTCCTTGGTAACTAAATCTGAGTCCAAAGTAGAGTTTTAATTTGGTTTATAATCTTCTGATTTGTGGATGTTCAATATTTTTCTTAAAATTTTATACAAAAATTATCTTATAAGCTGACTGTGAGACCTGGTTTGGTTGGGACAGTCTCAGTTGGCCTAGAATGTCTGGTTGATGCCTTTTGTCCAGGCATATCATTAATAGCACCCTCTTCCCTTTCAAAAGTATCCTAGTTAAAACAACAAATTTTGTAGTCACCATAGTTATCATTGATAGATAAACTCTAAACCAATAACACCAATAGCAGTGACAAAAAAACAGTATTTTAGAGTAATGAGGAGGAAACTGTTTTAAACGGGGCATACATAAAGAACAGCATGAAGGTCAGTAGAGGGAATGTGAGGGTACCTCAGTTTGCCTGCTTTGGGCGATGAGAGTTATGGAGAAGTAGACAATCACTTAGGTTACTGGGGGCCAGTGATGTGGCTGAAGTCCTTAAAAGCCACGCAGGGTCTGGGTTGGTGCAGTAGAACTCGGACAGTTGTTGAAGGTTTCTGAGCAGGTATGTGATAGATTAAAAACTTCCATAAGAAAGTTAGTATGGCAACAGTGTGTGGAAAACTTTGGAGAGGTAAATGGTGCTGCTCCTAGATGAGAACCACTGGCGATGGAGCCCACAGGCACCCTAAGAGTCAGGCTTAGAGCAATCAGCAGGCAATCAGTTGGCCGCCATGCCAAGGAGTCATCACTTGGGAGACATTGGAAAGAGGGAGATGATGGTTACAAAAACAATCATGTGAAAACTGAATAGAAACAAGATTGGAATATGAAACTTGGATAATATGGTAATTCTCTGTGCCTATTATCAAAGAGCTTCTGTGACCTTTTTCCTAATGGTTCTTGTAGCTAAACATAATCCTTGAGGAGTTAGCTCAAGACCTAAATAAGTGACCGTAAATAAGTAAATAAGACTTAGTTACCCTTATCCTTAGTTATTATATAGGACCATATTTGGGAAATATTGGCATTTAAGGATTTAGAGGATTATAAATACTTCAAGGTTGTTGAAACCAAGTTGGATTTTACTTAATAAAGAGGATATATATACATCAATATATGTACATACATATATACACACACAAGTAAATTTTAAATAAAATCATGGATGCAAGACCCATATGGAGTTATTAAAGGTTCATTTAATATGCTCTGGAGACAACTTAATCTTTTCAGCTCAACATCATGGAAAACCACAGTGACACCCTCTCACAAATCATGCTATGTCTGTGACAGAGACAGTATACACAGATCAATATTACTTTGTCTTCACCCAGAATTACTTTCTTATATCCTTATATTAAGAAATTGTCTGTCACTCTGTAGGATGCTAAAAACCAGAGAAGGTAAGGCTGATCTCACGGCATGTATGAAGTGGCAGTTTCCCAGACTATCTTCCACCTATTTCAAATTGCGAAGTGATTCAATCTTCATAACCCCCCAATATCCCTATTACTTATTTTCTTTTTTCTTTAAGTATTGGATCTTTCATCTTCACCAGCTTAGAGGTAAGCTATAGTAAAACCTCCTGGAAAGTAGAAATCGGAGAGTATATTGAAGGGAAAGAAGGAAGTGCACCCTTCCATGTGGTTTATATAAGCATCTTAAAAATCCCGGCTGACATTTCAGGAACTTGCTGTGCATGTAGGCAGCAAAGGTTAGGGGTAAATCCATCAGACAATGAAGGAGAATGTCTCAAATGTGGACAGCAAATCCTACTTTAATAAACGGTTCTCAGTTATACAATCATGAATGAGTTCTCTGTATTTTATTTAGCATGTGACAATAGTCTTTGTTAAGCTTTCAACCAGTATTTATTAATAATCAATACGTTTAGATTCCTCTCAATGGATAAAGAACTATTTATAGTTCCATGTCATATTTTTATGAAAAAACTTCATTTTTCATCCCTCAGAAGATTCTGTGTGGAAGAAGTTCAATGTGCAAAATTATAGTGTCACTAACTGAGAGATCTACAGAAATAACTAATAATTTCAGAATTATCATACCTAAATTAGAAATAGAAGTATATTATCTTTTAGAATAGTGCACTGAGGACATCAAGACCACCAGAGTTTCGGGAGCAGTGGATAAAGGGGCTCCACAAATCTGCTCCAACACAGACAGTGGCAAACACAGTCAAAATCAACTTTTTCAGAAATCTGGAGAGCAAACGTAGGCTTGCAACAATGTGAGGAGTATTTACTCAAGAAAAAACAATAGAAGCATGCTAAGACAGGGTGTTTTGTGGCATTGTAACCAAAGCCAGCAGCCTTGCAGCCACTGGAGGGGGTTCACTGGGCTTGGAACAACCTCGAAAAGCTCATTCCCAGAGCACTGTCACTTTTGGACCTGTCTTGCAGCACCCTGAAATCTCTTCCATCTTCAGGATGTTGTCCTTATTTGGCCTGACTCAGAGTTCCCTCTGTGGGAAAAGACCCATCCCCAAGAGTTTGTTGTCGACAATCAGCAAAACTCCTGAATATCACAGAGGCTCAGAACTGTGATGCTACCTGTACACCAAGAGCCTGATCAGAATCCTAAGGAGCATCTGGGGAACAAGATGTCTATAGGGACCTTCGGAAAGCTCTGTCATATTCCTGAGGATCTAGAAGGCTGTGCACATGTAAAGAGCTGCATGCATGCCTAGGATGCCTGAAAAAGTCCAAATCTTTTGCCTTTGGTTGACCTGACTGGTTTGGTCTGGTTCTGCCTGATGTCGATGGCTTTGGTTTCATGCTGAGAGGTCTGCACAGGTGGTACTCACATTTTTCGCAGCCCAATGTTCAACTTCAGTGTGGCTCCCTCTCTCACTAAAGGGAGGGTAGACTAGTTTTCCTTTGGCACTGTCAGTGGTTCCTGTTCCCATGTCCTGTCCCTGGGGTTGGAGGTTTTTAGCTGGCAGCACCAGAGCAACTTCTTAAACATCCTTGGGATCCATGGCGAGCTGTGGAGCCGCTGATTATTAAATCTTTTCTAGGTTCTCCCAGGGCCACAGGGGACTGCGATGGGAAATTACCCCATCCTTTTTTTTTTTTTTCCTGTAGGTTGTAACGTGTGTGTACTTCAAATCTTGTTGGCTTGTCCTCTGAGAAATTAACAATCATCTTTAGGTTCGCAGATGCTTCCACCCTCAGGGTGCAGAGGTCAAGCTCTCTTAGGAGCTCCCCCATCCAACTCTGTCTTGGGCACCAGCTCTGCAAGTCTCCAGTTAAGTAATGATAGCCCAGCTTCCTGTTGCTGCACACTCTGTTGGTCTCGAGCCCTTCCTCCCCTGCTGAGAGTTAGAATACTGCTCTCCCCTCAAGAATGTGCATGCACTCACTCCCTTTGGTCACCTTTTTGCAGACTGGGGAGGCTCTGGTAGGCTTTTGGTTAATGGAAGTAGTGATAGTTCTGCTGTCTCTTAGTAAGACCTGTCAGGAGGTTCCAGGGGTATCAGGAACTCATCCTTAGAGTAGGAGGCTCATTAGTGCTTTCATTTTATTTGGGGTCATAGCCACATCTCCAGGAACCAGGAAGGTTCTCACTCAGCACCTTGTAATAGAAGGTAGTTTTCCTGCTCACTGTAGTTTATGTTGTATGTCGATTATGCCGCCATCTAAAGGAAACTCAGCCCTTCAAATATCAGGGGTTACTTGTATAATTTTTCTGATTCCTCCTAGAAGAACTAGAAAAGAGCAGTGAAAATACCAAGTCATTTTTCTTACAGTATTAGTGGTTCTGATGGAGGTTGTGACAGGGGAAAAGACAATTTATTATCTTAAAATAGTTATAAGGATTATCTCCGATTGCATTTATCTGTTTTAGTTTCAGGTGAACAACCAGGTCTCATATTCTCATATGTGATTGTAAATCTTTTTTACATCTTGTCTTCCAAAGTATTTGTGAGCTATTTGAGGGCCCATGTGTTAATGCTTCCTTATGTTGAGTGGCCAACCAATACATATTTTTTCTTGCTTGTGAATTAAAAGTATGGTACCAACTCCCTACTGTACGATCTCAAAACATTTTGCATTATTATAAAAGAAAGAATAATTCTTCAGGCTGTTAACATATAATATTAGATAATAGCAAAAGGAAATAATTCTTTTACTGCTATAAAACCTAAAATAAAACCTTATAGCATCTGCCAACAATTTCATATTGCCCTTAGTCTGTTATCTGTTTCCCATGCTCATTAGACACTTGAACTTGGTTTATGTGGATGAGATTAAACAGATCAACCACTTGTATGGGAAGGTAGATGCAGAGAAATTTCCTTGGCCCAAACTTCCAGTCGCAATGAAAGCTGCATGCTATGTGAGGAACAGAGTTGGACGGGAAGATGATGAAAAATCCCTGAGTCACAGCAAGTAGTTTAGTTACAAATAGAGGTTTTATGAGTGGTGTTAATGTGTGCTACCTCAGCTAACTTGACAATAAAGGTTTCACAAGCTACAATGACATCTGGAACCCAAATCACATGTAGAAATTATGCAGCCGCAATAAAAGCCACTCAATTAGCATTGCAAATAGTGTTCCAGCATTTATGAGATGCCTGCAAATTTGCATACAGATACATAATTACATGATTTGCAGCTGTTGTGTTTGTTCCTTAAGACCTTGCCACTTTATTAGCAGAATATGTAAATCAGGAATTAATTCTCGTTATCTTTCTCATTCTCAGGCTTCTAAAGACGTGTGGTGAATCATGGTGATTTGGTGCAACTCTTTTATATGGATTTCATCACTTTGTCTTAGACTGGTTTTAGAGCAAAAACGTATCCCATAGCTTATTTAGCAATAGGAATATTTTGAATGATTTGTAAATGCTGTTTGCTAATGAGTGAATACCATTTATTAGCTAACTTTGTCTTTCCCTAGTCATCTTTGACATCCTTTACTTGTTCTGTCACCCTAGAAGTATTTATGTCCTGCTGGTTTAAAGAGACCCACTATACATTTGCTCTTATTTGTGTCTCTCAGATAGTGGCAGCATCTTATATTCTAAATTAATACAGTCTGCTGGAATGGAAGAATCTAACCAAAATGGGGTAGTATACAGTAAGAGTTTTAGGTACAGAAAGCTGAACAGATCTGGCAGCTAAACACAGAATAGAAAAGAGGTGCACCCAATTTAATTTATTGTCAATCCTTTTGAAGGAAATGCTAGCTGAAATAATTTAATGAATTGTCAATAGTACAATTTCACGTGCTGGGACCATACAGTTTTTATATTTGAGACCTAGAAGTTGTGAATAAAAAGATTCACCATGGGTTTGTGATTTATTGTCAGCTAATCAGATTAAAAATATGCCATTCGGTATGCTGTGATGGCTTTATGTGGTCTGAACGTAGGCATGGTGAGTACACGATGTATCAGAGAAGTCTAAGGCACCTCTTGATAAATGGGGAACTTCCGTCTTCCATCCACAGTTATTGGAGCTAAAATTATTCCAGGACATCAGATTAGTCATAGAAATAAATGGCAGAGTCTCGAGAAAAAGTGCTTGAATAGGATGGGATATAAAAATGTAGATTCCACTGTTCATTCATCCTTTCATATACTTATTTAACATTTATTGAAATAGGTGCGAAGAAAGAGGAAGGATTGAGTTAGGTTATTAAGCTGGAAGCTGAGGATAAGGAAGACTAATGTGTTAAGTCTGACCATAAAAATCTCATAATTTAATATTCCAAGTCACTGTCAAATATGCTTACTGAATGCTCATCTTCATGGGGTGATGGGCTGGCTATAGTTCATTTTCACTAAAATAGATATTGTCCTAAATTTAGAAGAAATTTAATTAAAGGTAAAATCCGCATGCAAAAATAGTTAAATAGACATATATGAAACTATGGCTGGGTATGTGTTTGTGTTTTATTGGAGGAACGTTCATGTTTAAACAGTTGAAAACGCCACATACCTTTTGATATTAAGTCTCTTGAATTTCCTTCTATCTTTATGGTTAATAGTCATTAAATAAATACCTTTAATCATTTAGGAGAGCAAATATCTCTCAAGGAGTTCAGTTCACTAAGAACCTGTGTAACTCTCTAGGGCTCATCTCTATCTTGGGCAAGGTAATTATATGGTAAATCCCAAGAACTCTCTGTGTTCTAGACGGAGCCTCGGTGCTCAGGAATGGTATTGCTCAGGGCAGATTCCCACTCATCCAGCTTCCCATGGGATTGTAGGATGGTGCTGGGGCCTTGTTGACTGTGGAAGAGGATTATATGAAAAGCTGAACTACTGTCAGACCTGAATTTTGTATGAAAAAGGATTTCATAAATAAAAGTTGGTTATTTTAGTATCCCCTTTATTCTTTCTTTCTTGAACATTTTAATTCTTTTACAGATTATTTAGCCATGACAGTAAATTCCTGGTTATTAATATTATTTTTCATTAAACTACCTTGTAAGGAATATGTAACTTGGTTGATAACAGAGTAGAGGCAACAGAAAAGGTGCTGCCTCAAGCTTCTCTTAGGTTTTTGATTGCAAAAATCTTTAATGACTCCCAAACTCAACAACGTTTATCACAGAAAAGGATCCCCCTCTGGTTGCTTGACCTGGTAGCGTAGGGTCCACTCTGAAGATTGGTTCACGGTTTCCACCGGTGTCACCATGACAGCACTTTCATAATGACCTCTCTTGGCAACAGAAAAGGTGACCACACACAGGGGTGGTGAAATTTTTTAATAGGTGTATCCCTGAGGTCTTCTTCCTTCTTTCTGTTTAAGATGAAGGTAATTTTTAGAGTTACACAAACATTATAGTCCTGAACACAAAAATAGTCACAAGGATGATCAGTTCATTGTGCCAGTGTTGAACACTAGCACTTTCATAGAATGGGCTGTGATGGCCCCAAGGCTGTCGCATCCATGGCAGGTCAGCAAGCTTTTCTCATCTGCTCCCTCTCCACACCCCATGGATTCATCTCTGGAAATTAAATATTTGCCCCAGCTTTTCCCCCACTCCCATGGAGCCAACCATGTTCTTTAAATTTTTCTTCCTACATGCTCAGAAAAGCTGGGTGGTTATTATAACTACCTCCGATACCCATGTAGGTAAGAGGCTACAGCAAAGAGGCAGCTCAGAACCCACCTGAGTCTGCCCCGGGTCTGGCAGAGGCTGCAGACCTGCCCTCCAGCACCGTCAGGTGCCTGTGGGCCACAGCCTTGCGGTGCGTAGCTTTGCAGATGCTTGTGAATATATAAACCCCTGCTCTTTCTCCTTAAATATCAGAAACAGTAGTAAAGATAATTAACATTTTTTCTAATAGGTGAGAAAAATAAAGAATTTTTAAAGGATAATTTAGCAATTTTCAGCTTAAGTAAAGGAAATGAATTAAAATTACAACTAAAGGTACACGAATAATTATAACATAAATGAACAATTTTTACTATAGTCTTGATCGAATGACTAAGTGGTTGTTTCCTGAATCCAGCAGTGTTCCCCAGAAAGAAGTGGGAAGTATTTCTTTTATGCCAAAGTAGCCCTTAACTTCTTTCCTCTCACCTATTGCAAAAGTACCGGTTCTTGAATTTTATGGCTTCTATTAAGTTACACAGTGAAGAAATCAGGTCCAAAACTTATAAAGTAGGATTTACCCCAAGGAAACAAGAATATTATTAATTCATTTGATTTGGTAATAGCAAGAACAGCATATCAACAGGTTATGATAGTACGATTTTTATATTTCTGAGATATCTTATTTTTATGTTTAATCTCTTACACTTTCATTGAAAGTAGTAAAAGAAAAAAAACCCTATAGTTAATGAAAAAAAAAAGTTTTAAAAACTTACTATTGCACTAGAAGATAGCCAATTTCCATGCTAAGATGGGTAGTAGAAAGAAGAAAAATGTGTATCAGTTAGAGTTGTATCCAAAAAACAGAAATCCTTCTAGGTTTTTCCAGCAGGATGGAATTTAATCCGGGGAATAAATGCTGTGAGAGGTTGTGGACTGCTGAGAAAGTGAAAAGGTCCGGGCAAACTGTGAGGACTTTCAGGTGTACTCTATGCTTTTAGAGATCAAAGGGTCACAGACCTGGAAGATAGATGCTAATGATCAGGTTTTTCTTCAATACTTAGAAAGGCAATTTTCAGGAAAACACTTACAGGCCTCCGCAAAAAGCTCCCGTTTTGGCACATGCTCACGTGTTTGTTGCCAAACTCAGAGACACATTCCAAGTCCTTCACCAGGCTTCTCACTGGCAACTCTGCTGCCAGGGATGCTGGAGACTGCAGTTCCCGGGCGTCCGAACTCTGGATGCTCGGCGGCTGCAAAGGGGCAGGGTAGTGTCCCGCAGTCAAATGGCCAGGAGGCGCAGTGGGGTCTTCTATGAGGGCTCCCGAGTGTCTTACCGAGAAAGGGTATCTCTCCGTTTGGGGGATTTGGCATTGCTGGCAGAAGCAAATGGCATGATTAAATTAAGCAGTAACATGACCATGCATGAGACTACATTACTGGTGTAGTTTAGTCAGAGGAAGAGGAAGCCCACCGCCCTGTTGACAGGTTAGCTCCCCCCGCACCTGCAGGCACGCTGCTCTGCACAGCTGCTCTTCTCTGCACACTCCCCGCTCCGACTCGCCTCCCCGTGCATTTATTGCACTTACTATACAGGGCCGAATCTGCCCTTTTATTTCCTTATAATTTCTTTCCGCCTTTCTTCCGTTCCTATATGCTATTTTTCCTATTTGGATCACTTCTTGCCCTGGGACTTGACTTAAAAGCATGGCCATAGTTAAGATATTTATACCCAGAAAAGGTCTGTGAAATCTTATTTCATCCATTACTGGACCAAAGAAGTCCATTTTAGTTGAGCAGTTGGTGAGTTTAGCACTTTTTCTTCTCAGTTGCGGGTGTTCCTAGCTCAGCTATGTTTAGGGAAGAGCATACTAAGGTGTCATGTAACATTTTTTGTTTTTGTCTTGTAAATTTTTCACTTTACACTGATGATTCATCCACCACATCTATCTATTTTTCTTTGAATCTTTCTATTTATACAATTTTCTTCTCTGCCCCGTTAGGACCACTCACTTTTATGGTAATACTCTGGATTGTGCTCTCGCCAGAATAGCTTAATCTCCGAAATGGGTTCCAACATTTTTCTGCTGAGCTTTGTTGCCTGTGTTTCCCCCTCTTTAATGACATATTCTCTGATCTCGTTGGATCCTCAGTTTCCTCAGTCCTCTGAGTCCTTCAATGTATTATTTTCTTCCCTCTCTACTCTTCACACATTCAATTTCATCTGCATCTTGGATTATCTTGAATTGAAATTCCAGTACATAATGTTAATTCCTAAAGAAGGACCAACTAGAACCCAATAGATTATTATTATTTTTTTATATCTTGGAAGTCCTAATAAGTAGTTCAGTGACTGACACATGGGAAAAACTCAGTTAAGTGAATACATGAACCTAACTCCTTGTTTTCTCTACTTCTATTTCTAGAATGCTGGAAAAAAAAATCATATAACTTTGTTCACTGACTGAATATAAATTTATAATTTCTATATTCAGCTGGGCCCTTAACCAGTCATTTATCTTTTTGCTTATTCTATTTGGCACTGTCCCTGCCTGGGTACCCTAGGCAGACATTAGGTGCTATACTTTATTATAAATTCAACCCAAGAAATGCACAAGTGAGAGAAAGGTGAGTAAGATAGGGGAGGGGGAACTTCACATATGAGGGAGTTGTCACCAAGCTGGTCATAGCTGTATGTCACAGAACACAATCGGAGAAGCCATTGGAAGGCGCTTCCCTCCAAACAGTCCATATGGAGTGGATAAAACACCAGAATTTTTCTTCTAGTAACTGTCTTCCCTTGGTCAAATTTTACCACGTGGGGTGCCATCTCCCTCACACTACTGGGTTCTAGATCCATGGACATGGAGATTGTTCTGCAGCATCATGTCCCTTAGCATCAACCACAACCCTGGTGAAAGAGGGGAGCAGTGCATGGCACAGGCATCAGGTGGGAGCCATTAGGTGTAGCTCATGAGTGATACGGGGGACCCAGTGCAGCCACTGCCCAAGACCCCTCCATCTTGTCATGGGGCAATAGCAATTTGGCTCCAGGACCAAAGGACAGCACGAGCTCTTGCCAGGGAGACTCTGGCAGGGACACTAGCCCAGTGCACTTGTCTGGGCAGGCACTTGAGTTAGTCTCTCATTTTCCTTTCCACATGGAGGTTTTCACAAGTTATTATAATATTACCATTATTATCAGGTGAGAGAGAAGTCTGGTGCCTATATATGTGGGAGTAGCATGTTCATAATTTTTTATATTGAGATTTTTATTATTTTCAAGGACAGAATGTCTAATATTAATATTTATGCTTACATTATGCTTTTATGTAAATGTGAGTTTTGTGGCAAAACAACTCAATCAGTTGGTTTGGTTAATACTAATTTTGAAAATGAGACAGAGACTCAGAAAAGTGGAAAGTCTCCTCTAAGGTCATAGGGCAAGAGTCTTTTAGTGAAAAGAACTTTTGGTTGGGAACCAAAAGACTTGAATTTTAGTTCTAGCTCCCTATCTTACTTTTATATTTGCATTATTTTTTTAATGCAGAAGCACCAATCCCAGGCCAACGTGAAGTGATGAGCTCATGATCCTTTGATCTTGTTGTGGGCTCGTATTAAACACCCCCCCACCGACACTTTATGAAAATCTGTATGTCTGTAGAGATGATTAGGAGAGAAAGCGGGTGATAAAACTGTGGATTGCTTGGCTTATGACTATTACGTATTAGAAACAAGAGCAATCCAGTTTTCCCTATTTATTTTGAAAATGTCCATAGGTTGGAACTGAAGAAAAATCTAGTTCCCACTAACACAAAACAAAACACATAAAGACAAGCTCTTTCTCTCTCTTGTTTTTTCTCTCTACAGTGAATCATTTTGGTTTTTAACTTATAGTATTTTATGGTATTAATAGAAAGCAATGTTTTATAAACATAGATCTTATTGAGTGATTGTCTTCAGGTTAAAATACGTAAATTAAGGTTAAAGACCAGGGTTTTTCCCCCTAAGAATATGCTCTTACACCAAATTTCAAGCTATTGATAAATATGCGTTCAGAAAATTACAAACAACTGTAATAAAAAGTAACAGAATCTAGTAAAACTAGCCTGCCATTGCAAACAATTCTAGTCTTAATGCTATATAAATATAAAGAAATAAATGAATAAAACATCATGAAAATGTTGGCCTCTTTTGGTTGCCATGGAGTGATGTAGTTTTTATGTCTTAAAAATATATAGTTTGCTCCTTTCTTGGTGCAAACAGTCATTTAATAACAGAGTTATCTCTGCATGTCCAAAATAGATTGAATTAGTTTCCATTACTCAAGTTGGATATTGCAACCCATCCATTCTGTTTGTCTTTGGGTTTTCTTGCCCTCTCCTTGTATTTATATATGCATTATAACTTAACTGGTCGTGACCTTCCACGATTGATCATATATATTAGCTGTTTTAAGCATTTCTTAATTGTAATTTTCCAGAATATTTTTATTTCGTAGCCAAAAAATAAAGTAACACTAAAATAGCTCAGGCTTCTTGCCAGCATCAAGTATGAGTATAAATTGAACTGTTTAGTAGGCAGCCAATTCAATATATTTTTCTTGATAAAGACGAGATAATTAGCACATCTGCAAAAAGCATGCAATTTTTATTATCTGTGAAGACTTTGCCACAATGAATACATCATTACCTGCACGAATAAGAAAGTAGAATGCTACAATTCATTTTCTGAGCTGCTATGGGTGAGGAAGAAAAGCAATCCAACCTTATCTTTTTCTTTATAATTAGCATTGCTGAAACAACTTTAAAGGCAGAGCCAAAGGAGATAAAAATGTAGACTGGTAACAAGTTGGGAAGAGTTTATTATGAAAGAGGCCTGTAATTATTTAAAGAATATACTGAACTGAAAGACTTGTGCCTTAACAGTATGGAACATTGAAAGACAGGGAGTTCCAGACCTGCCCATACTGTAGTAACGAGAGACAATAGGAGCAGGAATATAAAACAAAGAACTAGGCTCCCTTGGAAAAACTAAGCTGCGGGGGAAGGAATATATTAACAGCTTGACAATGAAATATGCAATATGCATCCTTAAATTGCTGATGAAGTTCCCAAGACCAAGCTCCATAACAGAGCAGGAACCAGGAGCTTAGGGATATAATCATTGATCTTGTGCCATTGTTTATATTTTTTAAGACTCTGGGTTTGTCATAAATAAAATTGTGATAAAGGCTATGGCATTCTCCAATTTGCCAGTGGGCTCTGTTCTGAAATTGTTTGGATCACACAAGCCTAATTAAAGGGAATTGCACAGTTTCTCCAGCTGTGTTCTGACTTGGGGTGCCAGGAACACAGAAGCACCCATTGTGACATATCAGATGACATTCATGGAGAGAGGTAGGGGAACCTGAAGTCTGCCTAGGTGGGTGGAGATGGAGGCTACTGGAAGTTGGGGACAGGATTATGGCAGGTGGGATTTTCTAATAAAATTTCTCTGGGCTCTATCTCAGTCTGGGGCCAGCTCCCTGGGTTTCTTCCAAAGGCCGTGGGGCTGTCCTGCTCCCCTTTCTGGCACTGCCACCTGGAGCTCCTGCTCTTTGGCCCACCAGAGGAGGCATTCAGTGGGTCCCTGTCCTTCTGTTCCTGAAGAAGCAAAAGTGCTTCTGAAATTCTATAGCAATTTTTACCAGAAGCAACATTTACTCTTTGATCAGCACTTTTTGTGGACATATTTTGTTGTAGGCATGTGGTTAGAATGAAGCAACATAAACATGAGTGAGTCCAGTGGAAAAGACATGCTTCCCTCTCTGGAAGGAAGTTAGTGCCAGACAACACACAGATAATTAAAATAACACATGACAGTCTTCTCATATTCATCAGAGTAGCTACTATTAAAAAAATCCAGAAAATAACAAGTGTTGGCAAAGATATGGAAAAATTGGAACCTTGTGGGCTGCAATGTAGCCCACAATGTGGAATGTAAAATGGTGAAACGGTTATGAAAAATAGCATGGTGATACCTCAAAAATTAAAAATAAAATTACCACAAGAATAGAAATTCCACTGCTGGATATATAACCAAAAGAATTGAAGGCAGGGTCTCGAAGAGATATATGTACACTCATGTTCACAGCAGAATTACTCACAATAGCCAAAAGGTGGAAGCGACCCATATATCCATCAATGAATGAATGGATAAAGAAAATGTGATATATACATACACTGGAATATTATTCAGCCTTATAAAGGAAGGAAATTCTGACACATACTACAACCTGGATGAACTTTGAGGACATTATGCTAAATGAAATAAGGCAGGCACAAAAAGACATATATGGTATGATTCCACTTATGAGGTATCTAGAGAAGTCAAATTCACAGAAACAGAAAGTAGAACAGGGGCTTGAGGACCTAGGGGGACGGGAACATGGGAGAGGTGCTTAATGAGTACAGAATTTTAGTTTTACAAGACGGAAAAGTTTTAGAGATTGGTTGCACAGCAATGTAAATATACTCAACAATACTGAACTGTACACTTAAAAATAATTTATATGGTATATTTTATGCATATTTTACCACAATTAAAAATAAAAATAAAGAACACATGATTAACCCTCATAGAAGTATGTATTTCCAAAGGACTATGAGGATATAGACAGAAAACACTCACAACTCGAGGGGCAGGGATGGCATCTGTGGAAGAGCTGACCCTAAACAGTGCACAGGAGCTCCCGGGAGGAGAGGCAGAAAGGCATCCGGGCAGAGCCGCAGCGGGCGCAGGCCAAGTGCCATAGTACCCAAGGACGGGAAGAGTTGCTGCATAGACAGGACCCGCAAGGGAAGGGGTGGAGGCAGAAGAATGGAAAGAGGACCTGGATGAAAATGCAATCAATGCAGAGGGGCTTGCGCTTCCTCCTTCAGACACCATCTGCGTTAAGGCCCATGGAGGACGCAGGAGCTGCCTGCACAACTCACAGGGTTTGGAAGATGGTATTTGTCACGCGGAGTTTTTGAAAGAAAGAGATGCTTCTGTGAATGCAAAGCATTGTTCCCGTGAGAGAAGAATGCAGACTGAAAGGTAATTGTCTTTTGAGACACAGACTGTTAATCAGAAACGTGACAAGGGGTAGTTAGTGGTACTGAACTTGAGGCTGTCACATGGTTTGTTTTGTACGTAGTTCTCAGGGCATTTGGGGCCTGGTGACTGTCATTTGTACCGCTGCTGTGCCTGGAGGCATCGCTGGTCAGTCCATTTTCCTTATGGCCCCAGATGGCAGATTCCCACTCTTCTGGCCGCTGGTGTGTGGCATATGAACCGACGTGGTTTTGTGGCCGAGCCAAAGTCCACTTTTGCACAGCGGATAAGGCCAATGTCGCCATTTCATAAACAAGCTATCAAGGACATCCCAGTGGTCACCTTATCTTAAAATTTTAATCACAAATATTCCATTTTAATGATTACAGAAACAAAGACCTAATACTTTAGAAGTAAATTAGAACATACAAACACACAATAGAAAACAGCAGCCCTTTAAGTAAAAACAAGCTTCATTCAAATGATCTCAGATTTCTCACTCGTACCACCCCAAGTATTGGGTGAGCCTCCGATGGTCTTTCTAGTTTTAAAGTTCCATGAGACTGTATTTCTTGCCTTAAATTATTTACCAGTCATTTACTTTGCCTTCCAAAACTGGGCTTTCTGTTCCTGAAGTGCCATCCTGTGAAGATAGGATGTGAGTTGATTTGCAGCTTAGGTGAAAGTTCTAAAGAGTACTCGGTGTCCATGCTTCGGTGACTGGTTTTTGTTCCTAGTTTCTGAAAAGGGTACTTTCAAGCCACAGCCTTGTGATGGGAGCCATGGATCATTTTTTGGGTGTAATTTGGTCCCTTCACATCCCTCCACTCCCCTGAGAAATCTTTCCGGGAGCCTTCGCCACTGAGGAAAACCGGAAGTCGTGACATGACTCCAAAGTGTTTAAAAACTCCTGCCCTCCCTGGTACCCAGAAGGTGGCACACCCTGCAAATTAATGTGTCTGTAGTTCTAAAGCAGAGAGCTTCCTTTTTAAGCAAGAAATAAGTAGATGAAATCATCTGTGCCTACGCTGAGAGATGAAACATGGAGAATTAATTCAGTTCTGTGAGGATAGAGCCCAGCATGCAGAAGAGAATTTAATCTATTCTGGTGACAAAGGATCTTATTTCCAAGCCAAATTTAGTTAGCAGCAACTAACCACAAGTGCTATCCAGGGTTTTCCAGCACAAATCTCCTGCCCCACCGGTTAGGATGGCTGATGCAGGGAAGGTGGAACAGACACATCTCCTCAAAGTTATTCTCATTGGCTTCTATGATAATGCCACTCACAAAAATGACCTGCTTCTCACATTTTTCTAGTAGTTTACTGGTAACGCTACAGAAGCTTCTTGACTTATGATAGGGTTGCGTCCCAATAAACCCTTAGTAACTTGAAATGCATTTAATATACCTAGCCTCCTGAGCATCATAGCTCAGCCCAGACGACCTCAATGTGCTCAGAACACTTACATTAGCCTACAATTGGGCAAGATCATCTAATGCAAAGCCAACTTCATAATAAAGGGTGTTGAATATCTCATGTTACTGTGTGGCTGACCGGGAGCTGCCCGGCATCAGGAGAGAGTATCGCTCTGCATGTTGCTAGCTGAGAAAAGATCGAAACTTGAAGTGTGGTTTCTACTGAACGTGTATTGCTTTTGCACCATTGTAAAGTTGAAGAAAAACTGTAAGTTGAAAATGTCTGTACCTTCCTAGTATTAGCACTAATACATTCTCTACTATTTAGAATTGTGTACTTGAACACTAATTTTTATGTTAGGAATGAGAAAGTGTTCTTCCTTTATAAAATTAAATTGTACTAATTGAGCAGAAGAAAACAAATTTACTATGACTGTATTTTAAAATTATATGTGCTTATTATTGTAATAATTAGCATTATCATTTTATAATAGCAAGTTTTAGGTAGTATAAAAAGCAGGGGTCATATTAGCTAAAAAAACAGATTTTTTTTTATTTCAGCATATTATGGGGGTACAGATGTTTAGGTTACGTATGTTGCCCTTCCCTCCCCAAGTCCAAATTTCAAATATGTCCATCCTTCGGGTGGTGCGCATTGCACTCTTTGTGTATGCAAATACCCGTCCCCTCCTCCCTCCTTCCCCCTCCCCCTCCCCCCTGCCCAACATCCAATAGATGTTATTCTTATATGTACATGAGTGGATTAATAAAATGTGGTATATGTATACCATGGAGTACTATTCAGCTTTAAGAAACAATGGTGATATAGCACCTTTTGTATACTCCTGGATAGAGCTGGAACGCATTCTATTAAGTGAGGTATCCCAAGAATGGAAAGACAAGCACCACATGTACTCACCATCAAATTGGTATTAACTGATCAACACATAAATGCACATATAAAAACAGATTTTAAATATGCACTCTGCCTCTTATTAGCTGTGTGTCTTCAAATTACTTAACCCTTCTGAGACTTACTTTCCTCATTTGTAAAATGGAAAGAATAACCTCTATTTTGTAAGCAGGTTGTAAAACTTCAGATGATATAATGGAAGTGAAATGTCACGTTGATAGGCACTTAAAAAGTTGAAATTGTTGTTCTAGCAGCTCTAGAAATTTAATTCACTCTTCTGGTTAAAATGTAGTATTTACATACTACTACTAATAAGAACGTCTCGCTTTTGCAAAGCTCTTTATAGTTTTCAAGGTACTTCTAAAACAAAATGTGATTTCATCTTCACAATGAACCTTTAAGGTGGGTACTGCAGACAGTACATGGTAATTACAGTGTCGACTAATCTAAGAACTTGGAAATGCAGGGAATGCAATTGCTCTGAGAGAGTTAAACTCAATCTCTAAGTTATAAAAAGATGCAGTGTCTCCTAGGCCCAAGGTGTCAACTTCCTGACTATAGATTAACCATTGATAGTAATATGTGTACTAAGAATGCTTTCACTAAACACAAACAATAAAACCCAGAGTTTTACCTAACAGTGACCTCAACAATAAAGCCATGCAGTGGTCTCTCACAACAAGGTGTTCAGACAGACCATCCCGTGTAAAGAGGGGCTCAGTGATGCCACCTCAACCCAGCTTTTTTCTAGATTTCTACTCCGCTGCCTCAAGTGTGTTGGCTGGACTTCCTGCAACATAAAGTAGCTGCAGTGCTGCAAGCCCAGTCTCATGTCTCCAGTAAAGGCAGGCAGAAGTGGGGAGGATGGC
>NW_012148875.1:866714-872398 GCF_000956105.1 Propithecus coquereli | reverse complement strand
ACTTCAGATGATATAATGGAAGTGAAATGTCACGTTGATAGGCACTTAAAAAGTTGCAATTGTTGTTCTAGCAGCTCTAGAAATTTAATTCACTCCTCTGGTTAAAATGTAGTATTTACATACTACTACTAATAAGAACGTCTCGCTTTTGCAAAGCTCTTTATAGTTTTTAAGGTACTTCCAAAAAAAAATGTGATTTCATCTTCACAACGAACCTTTAAGGTGGGTACTGCAGACAGTACATGGTAATTACAGTGTAGACTAATCTAAAACTTGGAAATGCGGGGAATGCAATTGCTCTGAGAGAGTTAAACTCAATCTCTAAGTTATAAAAAGATGCAGTGTCTCCTAGGCCCAAGGTGTCAGCTTCCTGACTATAGATTAACCATTGATAGTAATATGTGTACTAAGAATGCTTTCACTAAACACAAACAATAAAACTCAGAGTTTTACCTAACAGTGACCTCAACAATAAAGCCATGCAGTGGTCTCTCACAACAAGGTGTTCAGACAGACCATCCCGTGTGAAGAGGGGCTCAGTGATGCCACCTCGACCCAGCTTTTTTCTAGATTTCTACTCCGCTGCCTCAAGCGTGTTGGCTGGACTTCCTGCAACATAAAGTAGCTGCAGTGCTGCAAGCCCAGTCTCATGTCTCCAGTAAAGGCAGGCAGAAGTGGGGAGGATGGCCCCAGATTTGTTACCTCTTTTATCAGGAATGCAGAAGTTTCCCTAGAAGGTCACAGCAGTCTTTAGCTTGTCTGCTACTGACTCGAATTGACAAAAAGCCACCCCTAGTTTCAAGGGGGACTGGGAAGCAAGTGTTAGCTTCTCTACTGGAAGTAGACAGAGAAAATGGGATTGGACTTGGGCATCATCTCAGCCAGACATGAGTGTCTGTCCCAGCTCTGAAGAAGGAAGCCGATCAGAGCACACTCAGCTCGGAGAAGCACACTTTCTACAGCGTGTGTTCAGCAGAGCTGGAGGACGGGCATTTAGGTCACAGTGAGAAGTTCTTGGCCAGAGGGCGAACTGCCCCTCAGGAATATCCACTTCACTTTGTTCTCATTCCATACACACCAAAAAGCCTTTTTGGTTCAAGTTCAAGCTTCTCAGGAAACTTAAGACCGTGAAGTAGATGCCTATATGGCATGCCAAAATTGTGATGATAAATAAATTAACAGTCTAAGCCTATGTATCATGTGAACTCAGTTTGGGGAAGTCCCTTAGAGTGATTTTTTTAAATCATATATATATTCATCTGCTGCCACTGTCTAATTTCTGGACTTCCAAAACCAAAGAACAAATCATGGACGGAGATTTATTTACCAAGAAAATGAGATTGCTCAGATCAAATGGGTTGGGGACAGTAATCCACTCCACATTGCAGTTATATCAAGCATGTCTTTAACCAGCCTGTCTCTTCAAAACTTTAACAGTAACAATGGTTCCCGTTTTGTAGATGAGAAAACTGGTTCAGAAGAGTTTACTTCTAGTCTCACACATTCAGTGAGGTAGGTACACAGGGTATAAACACAAGTCCTTGGAGTCTCCAGGAAAAGACTAACCTTCAAATTTCAAGAGAACTCTTCCGATTCTCCATTTCCCTCCTAACCAGTTTTCCCCTTGGCTGTGGAGGGAGCCGTCTTCCTCCAAGTGTAATGATCGTGGAAGAACTAAATTGTACAGCCATGGGAGGAAATCAGTGCAACCAGGGACAGTACAATATTGAGGAAGATTACCTCTGCGATTTGCAAACAGTCCCATTCAGGGTCCCCAGTACAACCCCGAATCATTTAGGGGGCAAGCAGGGGCCCCACAATCATCATAGTTGAACCAAGAATTGGGCCTCTAGGCTGCTTGCCTTGTTGGTCACTTAGGATTTTATATATGGAGATTATTTTCTGTCAAAAAATAATAATATTTTAAAATTACCAATAATACATATAAACATATGCAGTGTTATATTTTATTACTTTTATGTTTTGTTGTATTTTATTATAGAATTAAAATTCTATAATGTCATTTTGCTACATGATTTGTTATCATTTAGGCTATTCAGGTACTGATAAACATTTAAGGATCCTGAATTTCTAAGGCTGCTACTAGAGCAGAAAGAGGAGTATTTTCATAAACCAGAAAGCTTCTAAAGTTATAGCTCTGAATATTTGTCTTGGCAATAAAAATATAATCTTTAATAACCAAAATTATGTATGTATGTGTTGTAGCATGTCTTAATCATTAGAATCAGGTTTGAAAGTTCCCTATATCTTCTGTCAGCAACCAAACTGGAAGGATTATTACTAAGTGTGAATTTCATACTTGTTAGCAGGGGACCGTTTGTCACCTCAGGTGTGCATTGTTTGACCCTGTCTGCTGGGCATTGGTGACAACTGCAATACTGAGGTCTCCAGGACAATATTGTAACCTTGGTGGTGTGGGCTTTTCCTGGCTGCAGATTCAGCCTTGGGATCCCTGTGTATGGATTCACTGGCATGTCTGAGAGTGTATTAATTTATTTCACAAACATTTATTAAGCATCTGTGATGTGCCAGGTGCAATTCTATCACTAAGGACCCAGTGGTGAAGATGGGAGAGAAGGTTTCTGTTTTCATATTGTTTTGTATCATAAAGACAATAAATGAGTAAATAGATAAATATGGGAAATTCAGACCATAATAAATACTAAGAAAAATGATGGTGGGAAAGACTTTTCAGAGGGGCCCCCCTGAAGACTTTGTCAAGAGTTGGCCTAAGAACTGAGACTGAAAAGAGCAAATCATGCAGAAAAATCTGTGGAAAAACATTCCAGGAAGCAGTAATCACAACTTTACTACTATGGAAACCTGTCAGTTACTGTTTGTAATGGGAGTTTGTACTACATATTGTTTCAAAAAAAAAAAAAAAAAACTGAGCAAGAAAAGTACTCATTCGTATGCTGGGCTAGAATTGGTCACTCTGTGATATTACAGAGGCGCATGCCTGTGGGGTCAGGCTTACAGTTTTAGGCAGGGAGAATGAATGTTCTGTTTTAGAGAAATGACTCATTTTTATATAGTACTTTGGAGTTTATAAAGACATTTTACATTCATAATTATGTTTTTGGTAGATACTGATTTTAGCAATAGCTCTAAGACGATTGGATTACAAGTGGAAGAAAACAATCTAGTTCAAATAAATAGAAACGCATGCAATTACACAAGAATCTGGGAGTTTCTAATTTCAGGCAGAGGTGGATTCAAAGGCTAAATAGTAGCACCAGGATATAACCTCTGTCTCTCTCTCTCTCTCTCCATTTCTCTCTCTGTCTTCTCTCCCTGTTCTTACTCTCAGCTGTCCCCTCCCTGTGTGGTAGCAAGCATGGTCTCCAGGACTTCAGGCTGTCAACCCCCTGCACTAGCTTAGGCGTGGGCAGAAGCAGCTCTTCCCTGAGGATGGCAGCCAGCCTCAAGACATGGTCCTCACTGGTTGGGGCTGGGTCACCTGCTCATCCCATCTCTGTGGCCAGGGGCGTTACTGCCCAACCAGGTTCATTGCCCGCTGCTCAAGAGGAAGCTGATACCCTGACACAGCAAGGGTTGCAGTGGAGAAAGAGTTTAATATCACAGGGCACTGAGTGAAGAGACAGGAAAAATTTCTCAAATCCATCTCCCCGAGAATTTTGGGGCCAGGGTTTTTAAAAATAATTTGGCAGACGAAGGGCTAGGACATGGGGTCTGCTGATTGTCTGGGGATGAACTCATAGAGTTGGGAAGCACAATTGTGTTCTTGTGCTGAGTCAGTTGCCAGGTAGAGGGCCGCAGGACCTGTGGAGTCAGTTCCTGAGTGAGGCCACTGGTCTGGGTGGTGTCAGTGAGTCCATCTGAATGGAGAGCCTGGAAAATATCTCAAAGACCAGCCTTCTGTTTCACAGTGGTGACATATCTGTGGGAGAAATTAAGAAAGCTATGAATCCTATGACATAAAACAAGCTAGGGAACAATGGTTGGTTTTATGTGTTTATATATATACATACATATATATTTTTATATATTTAACTATGCCTATACCTTTGCAGAATTCAGCCCCCCCCACCCCACACACAGTTCCCACCTTATTGCCCTTTATTAATTTTATAAAGGGTGGTCTCAGGGGCACCTAGAACTCCTGTTGAGGTCAATCCCACAGGGACTGGCAGTGGGAGATGCTTGGTCCTAGAGGAAAACGAAGGGCTGCTGGGAAGGCAGGAGAACCACGTCCACCATAAAACTATAATTACCTTTCCTCACATGCGAGTTTAAAAGACTCGCTCAGTGTTACACAGAAAACCTAGGTTTCAATGTATATGAACAGAGTTCTTCCAGCTCCCATGCTCTTAGTATCTTATATATGAAGCAGAGGATGAATTCCTGAGATAATTTAATTAAAGGAGTGGAAAAAGCACACGATCAATCGTATTTTAAATGATCATCTGCTTTACCAAGGATGCATCACGTTGGCCGAGGCAGGCTTTCTGCCAGGCTGACTAAAGACATTTTGGTACTTGTTTGACACAGCTGCTTTTTTTCACTAAGCTTGGGTGTAGTTTTCCCTGACACGTGGGGGGTGGCATCATATTTGTGAGCATGGGCAGTGCTGACTAAGGAGGGGAAAGCCAGGAAACCCCATGCCACGTGGAGGGCAGTGATGCAACAGAGCAGAAAAAACCAAATCCTCTGTTCCTCTGGGTGACGCTGTACTCCACAGAGTCTTCAGATTTCCTGACTTTTGAAAGATGAACAATTCACACAACATATTTTGACAGAAGTCTCAAGGTGACTTTAGGACAATGGGTTCGAAGAAGCAGCACTAAATATTTTGTGAAAATGGCAAATATGTGCATTATACCCCTGGAGAGATGATTTTATGTGGACCAAATACAGCCATTTATAGATTTAAAGATCAGTATTTCCCTAAAGCAGAGATAAATCCAAATCCAGAGATGTTTGTGTACAGGAGAAATTAGGAGCAATATATGCTTGTTCCATATTTTTAAACTTTTTTTTCTAGTTATTAAATATGTTATATTTTAAGGACTACTAGAAAACATAAAAAAAAAAAACAAAAAAGACAACTCCAAAGGTTTTTTAAATTTGTTTGTTTTTACTATCCATAGGTTAGAACATATTTTTGTCCTCCCTCTATGTTTAAGAATGTTAATCGTTAGCTGCAAGGGCTCAAAAGCCAATTCCAAGGTTCTTCTCCACATTTCTCCTGGGAAATACCGAGGGTGTGCAACAGGACACAGATGCACTGCTCTGATACACCTCATTGTGCACAGGTGAGCTAGAAATCTCCAGCATGTTGGAGAAGGTCTGTCCTGCAGTCAGTTCCTCAGAACCAATGCTGCTGGAGATGTTCCATGGCGTTCAGCTTCTTGGCAGTAAATCTATTTTGCCTTCCTTCCTTCCTTCCTCCCTCCCTCCCTCCCTTCCTTCTTTCCTTCCTTTCTCCCTCCCTCCCTTCCCTTCCTCCTTCCTTCCTTCTTTTCTTTCTTTCATCCATGTATCCGTCTCGGTCTATCTCATCTATCTCACTGTCTATATCCAGACTCTATATTGCTAGGTGCCATATCTATATTTGGAAGACTTACATTTGTAAAATCTAACTGATAACTCAGAGTTCCTGCTGCTGATGTTAGACAAAATAATGACATTTGACTCTTTTG
>NW_012148875.1:850934-865354 GCF_000956105.1 Propithecus coquereli | reverse complement strand
CTTTTTCTGCATCTATTGAAAGAATCATATGGTCTTTGTTCTTGCTTTTATTTATGTGGCGAATTGCATTTATAGATTTGTGGTACTAACTGATCTAACTGATTGGTACTGACTAACTAACACTAGGGTGATCACATGGCAGTAATACTCTCCAGGAATTAGGGGTTGGGGATAAACCTGCAACTAAAGGATACAGGGAGCATTGTAGAGGGGAAGGGCATGTCTTTAACCCTCACTTGGGTGAGGCAAAGACATAAAGTGTAACCATAATGTTTGTAACCTCATAATACCCTGAAATAAAAAAAAAAAATAAGGCAGGTCAATTAGATTTGATGGGAATGAAATATGTAGAAATGTTTAGTTCTTAGAATGAGTTTGTCTTAATGATGATTACATGTTAGTCAGGCTTTAATATTTATTTCATTATAATAATTTATGTTGTCAGAGTGAAATATAAAAGGCTCAATAGGTCTGGGCATTGAACATTACATATATTTAAATTGTTCCAGTAAAGAATTACATGATTGGCACTGACTCATCTATATGTAAAAGAAGAACGTGCATTTTAAAATGTCCACAAGTGCAATTTACACTCCAGGTAGTAACGATGGCTTGGGAACTCTTAGTGGCTCTGTTCTTAGGTTCTCGTTAACGGAAATTTGAAACTGCTTAGATTTCCCAAAATAACAATTCAAGCAAGAAGTTAAAAAGCCCAACAAAGAAAAAAACTGATTAAAATTTTATTCACAGAGAGCAGTTGAAGAACCTTTTCACTTTTAGATGGGAGTGTTCAGAGTTCTCAGACTGAAGTCAGCAGGGGTGTCTGGGGCTGGTGGCTGGTGTCCAGCATTCTGTCTCACAGGTTCTGACTCAACTGTAGGGCTCCGATTGCCACCTGCTTATTCTTCACTCTTGTTCAGAGCTGTGTCCTGAGCACTGGAACCATGGTTTCCTCTGATGTTAAGAAAGGCCCTCCGGATCCTCATAGGATTAATAAAGTCTGATCTTCTTTTTCTTATGCTGATGGCTATTTATTCTGGGCATATGGTCTTTTTCACAACCGAGGAGAAAAATCTTCTCCAAGGGAAGGAGTTTGTGGTTAGCCTGGGCAATCAGTTAACCTGACTTTCTAACCCCAGCCCTTGCGCTGGGTTTCCACATAACCGGAGGAGGTGAGTTAAACTGACAGTGTTCTAATCAACTAGTATTTAAACTGGGGCGAAGCCTGCAGAAATCATTTTTATCTGTGCTCTTAATTAATACCTGTCAAGAGGCTGGGGAAAGATTTGCTCCTGAACACAAGGAATTACTTGGACATAAATCTATATTTTAATTTCTAACACATTTTCCCATGGAGGAAAATATGGAGCTAAGTCCTGCTTCAAACAAATGACAAACCAAAGTGTCCACTTTATTATTACAATTATCACGAATAAAGCAATTTATTTTCTTTTAGTTTGTGGGAGGGGTTTAATTTATGTATTGTAATTTTAATAATGTTCATATTGGTATTTTTTTTCTTCATAACAATAGCTAACAATTATTGATTACTTCCTATTTCTGGGCTTTGTCTTAGGTTATCTACATCTATACCAATATATATAGATTGATCTCTCTCCAAACACACATATTATACATACATATATGTATAAAATGCAAATATCTTAAAAACACGTATACAGCCCACACTGTATATCTACTATATATACATATCCCCCAAACTCTCTGAGGATTTACTATCATATTCATTTTACACATAAGAAAACTGAGCCACAGAGACAGTAAAAACTTGCCCAAGGTCACCCACTTAGTAGGTGGAAGAGCTGGAATTCAAACACGGCCAGTCTATTGACAATCTGTAAGATCGTAGCTAAAATAGCCTTAGTTACTTAATAATAACAGAAAACACTTATATAGGAATTGCTATGTAATTGGCACTGCCCCAAACACTTTTCTTATATTAATTCATTTAATCCTCAAAGCCAATCTAGAAGCCAGGTTTTATCGTCATTCTAATTTTATAGATAAAGGAATCATGACACAGGGCAGGTAAGTAGATTTCCCAAGACTGCACAGTGAGTAAGTGGAGGATGCAGGATTTGAACATAGGCAGTCTGGCTTCGGAATCTATGCTTTTAGTGACATTATACTGCCTTATTATTAATATTTAAAATAAGACAGTATTAATATCTTATTCATTTAATGTATTGGTCACCCACCATGGACTAGGCTCTGAGTGAGATTTTTAGCAAACTTTACCCTCTTTAATTATTTTAAATACAAAGTAGGTGTTTGGAGCCTCTTTTTTGAGATGAGGAAGAAAAGATTGGGGAGATTAAATAAACTTTCCAAGCTCACAAAGGTAATAGATGAAAGACTGGAATTTATTTCTGAACTGATTCTAAGACTTAACTGTTTTCTTCATAGCACGTCTTTTGAGTTCCTATTCGTACATACCTTTTCAGTGATATCCATCGTGGGTTCTGCAAAAAGAGTGATGCATTGGGAATATTAAATACTCACAAAACACTGATAACTTTATTAATACACAAAGCAGCAAAAAATAAACTAACATCACTTTAAGAAGGGAGTGTACAAAGCTATAAAATTAGCCTCCAGTGAAAGATATCAGTAAAAATAAAAATCAACTGGAAAGATAATTCATCCAAGTATAAAAAAGAAACTAAATAATTAAAAAGTCTAATTGATGCTACCATTTTTTCCACTAAGCTATTTTCAAAATCAACACATATATATGTTTTTGTATTTCATAAATACTATACACATATACATGCATTATTGATATTAATTGAAAATTTGTGATAAAGGGCTTCTCCAATTAATTTTCACTCTAAATGATATTAGCCAAAATCATATTTTGTCAGTTTGAAAGCTTACTTATAAATAACGGAACTAATTATTTTCTGTTGTGTGATATAACGGACTTTTTAAACTTAATAACACCCATAGGACACTTTTTACATATGTTCTCAGTTACTCACATGTGCACATATGTCAGTGTGCACACATGAGGAAGGCGGTAATGCCACTGATCTCCAGGGATAATGTGATATTTACCAGTGGCCTAAATGGGTGTCACTGCTTCATCAATCATCTTTTATTTTTCCAGCTGCCCCATCACGAAAGCTGCTGAATCAAACATTCTCCTGTGTTGTTGGTTTGTACTTGAAGGCCTTTTAAAAACAACAGAGGCAGGTTGTGATACATAATGAATAGAAGACATGATTCATGAGAACTTGAGAAAAATGAGATAAGTTGGACCTCATTGTTGAAAAATGTGCATAGTCTCTAGATAAGGATTCAAATAATAATGCAGATGGGGACCATAGTAACTTTCACTGTATTATTTATTAACTCCTAGGGCATCTGCATCTAAAATTTTGCTCTCTTATCAGCACTTGCTGGTCATTATACTCCTGTGGTCATTGTACTCCTGGAGTCAGAAGAGGACAAATTCTCAGACTTCGGGGGTTTTATGCATGTTCTTAGTAATGAATGCAATTGGCTAATGAAATTCATAAGTGCAACCTCTTTAAAGGGGTGGCCTTAATTTATATTAATTATTGTCTTTAGATGAAGATACTCAGCTCGTGTGTGAATTACTTTAAAATTAATATATTTTCTTTTTAAATATTTTCTTCTTTTGTCTATGAACAGACCATTTCATTTTTTTATCATTACTACTACTTTTTCTACTACTGTTACTCCTTCTTCCCCTTAAGGGAAGAATAGTGTCTTAAGGAAATAATAGACCCTCTTGAGTCCTTTATTTTGCAATTAGAAAGTTTCTTAGGAGAACATTTTCTAAAAGAAAGAATTTTTTTCTGTTGAAGTTATTTAGCCATTTATAATAATTAGTATTTAAAAAATGATGCTCAAATGTATCTAAACATCACAGTGATTGTCATAGTCGTGTAATTGTGAAAACAAAACTACCATTGGAAATTGAAAAATACAGTGATCTTGGGTTGAAAAATATTTACACTATCTTTAGATTTTTTTCTTTTATGGAGGGAAGTTTCAAGGCCAGAAGGAGAGCATTTCTCCATGAAAGAAAAGATTGTGTGAAATGATACAATATCCTAAGAAAACACTCTAACAAAGATCATGTGAAAGCACGTGATCCAATATCTGGCACAGAACATGGTTTGGTATATTTTACATAAATCAAAACTTTGGCTCTGTGGCCTAGTAAAAGTTAAGATTTCAGCCTAATAGCTTGAGTTTCAATGCCCGATGTCCTGCTTCTAAAAGCTAGTTTCCCGACACTAAGCACGCAGCTTTGATTCTAAGTCTTACCAGAAAATTTATGTTCTCCTGAAATATGTGCACTTCCATAATGTCCCATTTTAATTCTTTCCACACTGACTGTCTGGGTAATTATACTTTACATCTCAATGACACAACATTGATTATCCATTTTGCGGATTATCCAACCCTTGCATCAGCCTTGGTCTTTTTAAATTTTGGCCCTTTCATTTGGTAGATCCTTCATTGGAAAGCACTGAGGAACAGAGAGCAGATGAAACTAAAATAAATTACTTTTGCATAATTCACACTATTGCAAAACTATACATCAAAGTTTTAATTAGGTAGAAGTAAGATGTTATGGCCTGTTTCAGTTACTTATTGCAAACCACCCCAAAACTTAGTGGCCCAAAACCATGATGATCATCGATATTGCTCATGAATTTGCAATATGGGGAGGGCTGGTGGGGATAGTTTGTCTTTGTTACAAGTGGCATCTGCTGAGACAGATTGATGGGGGCCATGGTAGCAAGTTGGTGCTGGCTGGTGGCTAGAAGCCCACCCAGGGCCGTGGGCTGGGGCTTCTATCTACCCACTTGACCTTCTCCATGGGCCTCATGGGCTTTCTTTCACCAGATGGTGGCTGGTTCCAAGAGTGAGTTTTTCTAGAGCCAGAAAGTAGAAGCTGCCAGTTCCTTAAGGCCTGGGTTGTCATGTAATCTACTGCACTGTATTAATCAAGCAGTCAAATTGTTCAGACTGAAGGGAGGACTTAGAACCACTTCTTGATGGAAGACATGTCAGAGAACTTGGAATCATGTTTTAATATAATTACAAAAGCTAAACTACATTTTTTTGAAAATTTCTAGTTTTTTGGTATTCAATGTATTTATGTATTTGCTGTCCCTAATTATAGTTTTAGGCTAGCAGCCATACCAGATATTTAAGTGTAATAGATATTTAGAAACAAAGCAGATATCTTATCCTGCTGTTGAACACTAGAGTTATCACAAACATTTTAGCTATCGTATGTCAATGAAGGCCTATGAAAACTATGGTAGGTGAGGAAAGACAAACAAGAACAGCAAAAGGGACACAGTAGTATGTATAAATATAAATTGTATGAAAAAAATCTTTGAAATTATGTTCAAGTGTGACATAATAGTAATAATATTTAACACTCATTGGTTGGCCGAACACACTTCTAAGTGCTTATGTGTATTGGATCATTTAATCCTGAGAGCTGCCTTGTGGAGTTGGGTCTGCCACAATTCTCATTTTACAGAGGCAGATGGAAAGGCCCAGGGGTTGAATAGCTGTCCAGTCTGGTCAATGGCAGGGCTGGGATTCAACCTCTACGGCTTGGTCCCAGAACCCGCCCTCTAACCACGACAGAGCGCAGTTCCTCTGTGCTGGGCTCTCCAGCTCATGCCCCTCCGTCTTCCATTTTTACTGATGTGAGCCCTGGGTTAGAGAGGGGAAAAGCAATGAGAACTTCCTGCATTCCTGGATCCTAGAAAAGGCTGTCATACCAATGGTAGAAACTTAAGAATGTCTGCTAAGTATTTGGCATATTGATCAAGATAGCAAAAAAGAATTTTGGACAATTCAAAATTTCACAGATAAGTGAAAGATGGGCAAGATTCTGGAATGAACTCTCACCTCTGAGGGGTGAGGATCTTGACAAGAGAGGTTCAGGGGGATGCACGCTTGCTCTCACGAGCACACCCAGCACCGCCACCAGGCAGGGCACAGCCTCAGTGGACACCAGGAATAGGGCACATACCAAGAAAAGGCAGGGCCTCATGGAACCAGCCTCCCACGGCTGCACCGAACAGCAGTTGGGTGGGGACTTCACTTCAGACGCCAAAATTCTTGCTATGATTTTTTTCCTGTTTTGTTTTCTCCGCTACCCTCTGCAGACTATGAGATATTCAAACTATAGAGAAAATGTAGAGTAAATTTAAACTTCTCCTTTCTCCTGGGAGCTGCACATGAAGGAAATAAACCAAGACCCAGACTGATTTCCAACTACTGGAATCCAGCTCTTTCCTGATATCAGTTGATCCCAGGAAAGGCACCAAGTGCCTTGTCTTGTGCAGTGGCATTGCCAGCTGCCTGCCCCACCTCCCTGCTTCTTTCCTGAAACACCCCTGCTTCTGTTCAGCTCGCCATGGGCCCCTCTGCTCGCCATCAGTGCCCAGCATGAGTCTTCATTAGATGCAGCCGAGCATAATGATCCCATCTCTCCAACAGCCGACTGGTGGAGGAAACCAGGCTCTGTCCATTCCAGGCCACTTATGCCCTGGACACAGTTGTTGGTTCATAAGAAGACATCTGTTCTATTTTGTGAAGGGCCTTGTGTGGTGGGAGAAGAAGTTTGCTCTCTCCACCAGGTTTGAACAAGGAACAAAGTTTGCACTTAACTCGGAGTGTGCCCAGGCTCTGTCTATTCCAGGCCAGCTATTCCCCAGGAAACAGTTGTTGGTCCCTAAGCAGATATCTGCCCTGTTTTGCAAAAGGCCTTTGTGTGGTGGGAGAAGACGTTTTCTCTGTCCACCAGGTTTGAACAAGGAGTCAAGGAAGCATGTTTTTCCACTTGCTGCAGGCAACCATAGGGCAACAAAACAGGGAGGAAACAAACAAATAAAAAAACCCCCAAACCAAAACCAGACTATCTACAAGGATCACAAATGATGTTGAAGCCCCAACTTCTTCTATAAAGATAAATGACACATATACATATATGGATACTTAAAAGGAATCACAGCAGCTGTTGTGAGACAACTCAAATAAATTGGAACTAATTAATTAACACTTATGTGCACATATGGAAATAACATTCATTGGAAATCAAGCTGGTGGAGGGGGGGGGAGGAGGGGATGGGTAAATTCTCACCCGTTAGGTAAAATGCACACTATCTGGGCAACGGGCACACATATAACTTTGACTGAAATGGTACAAAAGCAATTTATGTAACCAAAATGTTTGTATCCCTGTTATATTCTGAAATAAAATTAAAAAAAAAAAAAAAGAACCCATGAGCAGGGATGCCTGTGGATAAGAGACCTGGTGATAAACAGTAGAGCTAGTGAAATCTAAACAAGTGCTGTGAATATAACCCGTGTGATTTCCTCCATAAATTCTGTATTTGACCTTCAGAGACAAAATAATGAATTGCTTAGAACACAGACTTTGGAATTGGACAGATTTGAATTTAAATCTCAGCCCTGTAGCTCTTGTGCTACCGGGAGACTTGGGCTAATTATTTAATTTCTCTGAGAATTAATTTCCTAATTTCTAAAAGAGTGTTATATTACCTGATTCATAGGCTTGTAATGAAAATTAAATCAAATATTACATAAAACCATTTAGCATAATGTAAAGAGTGCTTACTAAATGTCACTTACAATTATTACAATAATGTTATAATATATTAGTTATATATCATAATTTTATTATAATAATCTATAATTATACTCTTTAAAGTTAAAAGACATTTAAGATATTTAAATTTAATTTACATTTAATTTAAACTTAATTCATATAAATTAAAAATAAAATATATGTTATATATACACACACACATATATGCAGTTCTAACACAAAGGGGATAGAAATGAATGAAAGAACTAAAAAACAAAGAATTAGAAAATTTTGTCCCTTATGGCACTTTCTAGCGGGGGAGAGACAAATAGTAAGGAAAATAGGTAAGTAACAATGCATTATGTACTGTAAAGTAATAAAGTGCTCTGGGGAAAAACTCAACAAGGGCAATGGGGAGTGCTGGAGGGAGGAGCACTGCAGTTTTCAGTGTGGTCGGTGGCTGGGGCTGGGAGGGCTTGACTGAGAAGGTGGGATTTGCTGAAAGAGTCCAAGGAAGCAAGGGAGTGAGACCTGAACACCCCAAAGGAAAGCATTCCCAGTAAGTGCTGAGGTGGGTGTGCCAGCGCCCCGCATGGCTGAGCAGACTGAGCAGAAGGGAATGGATTCAGAGAACAAGGAAACAGAAAGCGTAGATCTGTTTCAGTTATTTATTTAGTTTGGGTTTTACCTAGTATGACGTAGAGGCCTTTGGAAGGTTTTCAGCAGAGTAGTAGAATGATTTAATGCACATTTTAACCAAGAAAGAAAATGTATTCTTTAGGTTCTCAACTGTCAATTAAAACGTGACCTGCAATCAGTTTTGTCACATACAATTTCAGAGATCTTCAAATGCGAACGATGGCACATGTTAGAGATGATAAAGCCTGGCATTTAGCAGGTAAGCGTGTCGATGTGCTGGATGAGCGGGAAAGAGGAACGGAGGAGTGAGTCAAGGGATGTCAACTTTTGCCTGAGCAACTGGAAGAATGGGATCACTTTCAATTCAGATGGAAGGAATTGGGAAGGCTGTTTGGGAGGTAATTAGGACTTTGAAATCCAGTTAGACCTGGATGCAAGAACCAAGCCCTCAAACAACCAGAGCTCAGAGACAGGGACAACCAGCCAAGGGGCTGAGAAGCGGTCCGTGAATTAGAGGGAAAACCAGGAGTGTGATGGTCAAAGGAAGAACTAAATTCCTGCAGGAGTGAAGGAGCAGCTCCAGTTTGGAGGTGTGCTAGGCTGTTTAGCCCGATCACATGCGATTGAAATCCCAGAGTTTATGGGAAAATGACCCAGAAACAGCAATGAAGGAGTAGGGGAGACGTATCTCTCACATCCAAAGAAGGCTTCCAGGGAAAGAGTGTCCTCAGAGCAAAAAGAAAAAAAAAAAAAAATAGCTGAGAAAATATATTAAAGATACAGGGCATTGAATGAGAGTTTGATTGAATTAGAGTTTCTGTAGCCACAGAGTAAGGGTTTGAAGTGAGGGGAAAGTATATGTTAAGAATAAAATAAGGGTATACGTTCTGAGAGGGGAATCAGAAATAGATTAGAGGCAAAGAGCTAACTGAGAAGTCTGAGATTCCTGTGTGTCCGACACAAATAGGGACAAAGGGTACAATGAGATTAGTAGTGAGGGAGTGAGGTGGGTGGTGGTGAGACCTTTCGGGGAGTATTTGGACATGGAGGCCCCAACTTGGCTTTTACCAACAGTGACCTGGAGCTCAGTGGGGGGACAGTTGATCTACTTCTGACTTGGGGGCCCCCCTTGGCCCTGCTCCGTGGAAGTGGGCAGGAGGACCGTCTCATTCCAAGCATGGTCACTTCCTCTTGACCCCGTGACTAGATAAACTTACAAGCATGATGGAAGTGTGGGAGGGAATATTGGAAGAGAAGACACAAAGCATTTGCAGAGATTCTAAGTAGTAGAATCATAGACTGCTTTTTCTTTCATTAGTTAGCATTCTCCAGAAAATAGAACCAATAGGAGATTATGTATTATATCTATCATAGGAGATATAGGAGATATATGTATATATCTATTATAGAAATTGGCTTGTGCAATGTTGAAGGCTGAAATATCCCACAATCTGCCCTTTGCAAGCTGGAGAACCAGGAAAGCCAATAGTATAATTCAGTCCAAGTCTGAAGGCTCAACAATCAGGATTATCTATGTCCAAGAGCAGAAGAAGATGTCCCAGATCAAGCAGAAAGCAAATTTGCCCCTCCTCTGCCTTTTTATTTTACCAGGGGCTCTCAACAGATTGGATGGTGCCCACCCAGATTAGTGAGGGTGATGGTCTTTACTCAGTCCACTGATCCAAATGCTAATCCTCTTCTGCAAACACCCTCACAGACATGCCCAGAAAGCATGCTTTATCAGCTATCTGGGCATCCCTTTGCCCAGTCAAGTTGACACAAGAAATTATCTATCACATCTTATTAAACTTCTCGGTTTGGAAAGGAATCATGTTTACAAATCAACATAAAATGAAAATGATTAGAGTAAATAAAGTAACAATATTATGAAAAGTATGGATGGGGGTTGAACAGAACCATTAAAGAAAATAACTAAACCTAATTCCAGATTTCTTAATTTTTAGCTTCTGAAGGGCAAAATAATTTTTTTTTCCAGTTTTGCATCTCAACTCTTAGCACGAAATAGGCATCCAATACACATTTGTTGAATGAATGAAGTGGGATGCATACCTTCAAGTAAGAAAAGTATCAAACAGAAATGGAAGTTTAGGCTAAGTAAAAAATGTACTATTTTTGTATAGTCCAGTTTAATAGTCCAGTTTTGTATAGTCCAGTATAGCTTGTTACACAGGATGAAAATATAAATTCATGCAGGAAGGGTATGATAACAGGTATTGTACCCATAAGGAAGGCTGGATGTGACGGAGGGTACATCTCTAAGCTTTTTAGGCAGGCGTCATGTAAGAGGCAATTGTGCGATTATGTGTGTTACATGAGATCCCTTGTTGGCATTTCTCAGACAGGATACAGAATTTGAATAATCATGACCCTCCAGGCATTTCTACTAACTAAGAGTAACAGCATTCTTAAGTTTGGGGGACATTTTATCGTTCCTATATTATTATATATTATTTATTGTCATCATGGTTTTTGGTCATGCACCTTTTCTCTAAACACTCAGGCTTTGAAATTCATAATCAGGTCTGCAACTGTCAAATTTATTTAATCTAATGAATTGCTTACACTACACATTTGCATGCTGGATATACAATTTAGTTTCCAAATTAGAACATTCTGGGAAATCTCAAAAAAGGGCACTAAATTTTAAAGTTTTCTGGCCTTCTGAAATCTTTTATGAGCTGTATTTCAGTGAAAAGGACCATTTAAGACTTGGGTCCAGCACATTTGTATTCTTTGAAAATGTTCCCAAACTCCATATCAATATATTATGTGTACATTTGAAATGAGGTTCCACACTTCATAAACCTATGTTCTGTATTAAACTTCATCTGGGGAAGTCTGTATCAGTTTTCTAGGGTGTAAAGTGATGGAAAAAATGAATCCTGTTTGAATTGATGTTAGCTTGCTTATGAAATGGCCTCTTGGGGCATGAAGGAGAGTGGCTGGAAATTTGTGTCTGCAAAGGAGGCTGGAATCTGTTAAAAATTACCTCCAGATAAGAGGAACGAGCTGGGTAATGAAATGATTTCAATAGTATGAAACATTTGTTTCTAATGTAGAAGTCATTGGACATGAGAATTGTCTGCCTATAGTGTTTTCTCCCTGACAAGGGATTTCCTGCTCTTAAAGTATCCTTTCTAAATTTCTATTGAATTGTTTGCCAATGCAATCCAGAAATCTTATTAGTCTAAGGCGAGAAAATCGGTATTAACTTTCCTCGTGCTAACATTTCCACTATTGACCTAAGATTAAAAAGCCAAAAGGGTTTCAGTCCTGGAAACATACTTGAAAATGAATGACACCTGTTTCTAGAGGAAGAGATGTTTTAGTAAATGCTAGGAACAAAAATCCTGCTAAATTTTGACTATACCATTTGATTTTCATTGTGGGCATTAGTTTTCTTTTGTTCTGAATTTAAAACATGCAATATTGTCACTTTCCACAAAATACAGGTTAACACTTCTAGCTCATTGCAAATGCACTTTTCTTTTCAGGATCTATGCAAAGGAAATCACTAATCTCCGAAAAAAATAGATTGATTTTAAGATCCGTAAATTTTCCCTTTGTCTTTTCTGTGTGTTATTACCTGATGCTTCTCTGTAACACAGCCGCTGTTGTGTTTAGAAGCTGAGTAAATTTAAAAAGAAAAAAAAGCCTATGCCTCTGTCACCATGGGAATATTTAAAAAATACTTTCTAAGTTTAATTGGCAGCTTCGTTTGTAATAGATTTACATTTTTCTTTCCTCTGAATAATAAATTCAGAAGTTGGATAATAAATGTTTCTTCTTGAATGCTATTTGCATATAATATTTCCTAATGTTCACGGTCATTTTATGTTGAGAATGTCACTAGCAAAGGAAAAATAGGCAAATTTCAATACTAGGATTTGTAAATCTTCTTATTCATTACTTCTCTCTCTTTTTAGAGGTCTCTGCATGGCATGATCTGGCATTGTGATCCACTGCTCTCCCCTGTAGGATTACCCAGAAGAAAAATCTTTATTTCTGCTTTATCGAGTTGGGGTGCTGTAATCACCAGTGCTGTAATCCAATCTCAAGTCCACGCTAAAGGATCTTGCCAGAATTGAGAACAGTCAGCCAAAATCTTACCATTAACTTGATCTTTCCACACCAATATGAACAATTCTGGTACAATTTTGGTTTGAGGAGTGGGGAGGAGGAGGAGGAAATGAAGACAAAGATGAAGAACAAGAGGAGGAGGAGAAAAGAAGAGGAAGAGATAACAGAGATGGGAAAAAAGAGAAGAGAAATAGAAAGAAGGGAGAAGAAAGAAAGGAAGAAAATAATGTCTGAGTTGAAAAGGATATAAGAACAACCAGCATTTTGATATTAAAAAAAAAAAGGCCCAGTTGTAAAAGAAATCACAGAAGGCCCCAAACAAAGGAACACATATAGTAAAGTTTTTTTAAATATTAAATTTTCCAAATACAGCCTTGGAAATCTTCCCTTTGCCAATGTGGGTCTCTGGGACAGGGTAGACTTTCAGGCTGTTTCTTGGAAACTTTTTTGTCCTCTGAGTATATAAAGCAAAATAGCAATGACGGTGTTGCTCTGATCATTCAGCTTGCGTGCCTTACTCCTTGTCATTTACTGAGGCATCAGACCACTCATTTTTACAGACATTTTCTTCTTAAAGGGACATGAGCTTTTAAAAGTACTTGAAGTATTTGGAGCTCTCATGATCCCTTTTCTTCTTGAACTTGTAGCCTCAAACACAATGACATTGGTGCTGAAGCTTCTGCAGCAGCTTAAGCATCTATTATTGTGCCTTTTGTTTTGGAGTCTGCAGGAACTCTTTCTCTCAACTCCATCATCTTCAGTTAGTGCTAGCCTCTTTTCTCCACACCTAGAGTGTGGGCGGGGTCAGAGATGGAAACTCAGGAGCTGTTTTTAACCTTAAGGACCTAACTCAGCAGTTTCCAGCTAAACCTTTCATAAAGCTTCCCTTCATTATACTAGAATTTTCTCCCCTCCTTTTTTTTTTGCCAGTACAGTGCTATCATCTGTCGATTATATATTTATATATTTTCTCAAATGAATTCACTGATTAGAGTCCTATTGATTCCCTCTCATGTAATAATAAATGAATTCCTCTTTATTATTATAAATTGATCTCTCTTGCTTCTCCAGAAAGAGCCTAATTAGGTTTAAAGCACTCAAGGCTGGTGAAATTACTTGCATTTATCTACTCTTATTACTTTGCGTTTTAACACATTGACTGCCACACTAGAAAAGAAAATTTCCTTGGGGCCACAGTGTTTTACTACAAAAATAGAATAAAAACTTTGAAAACAAAATGATCCTTTTTAATTTAATGAAAAATTTGTTATTTTTTTATTGTTTTCTGTGCATGAGTTATATGCAACTTGAAAAATAGTTCTCTTGGCTCCCAAAGTAAAGAGACACGTGAGTTATATATGCTTCACGAGGCCCCGGGCTCAAACTAGCATGAGTTAAATACAACTCACATTGTTAATGTGTTAAACTCACAAGGATGTTTTTGGCAATCATAAATGTTTAGACAGTATACCATCATATATCCCTTTTAAGGTCCCAGTGTTTAGCCTCATTACTTTTTGGATGTCAGATGCACCAAATATGTAGTAGTTTTTGTAAGAATTTTTTGAGAGTGGCTTTTTCTACCTATCATCTCAGTGTGTGATTATTTTGTTTAGCTGACTCACTTGAAAATGTATGAAAGGAAATCAACAACATCCAAAGAGAAACAATTGAATGCATTGGAGAAGACATGATGATCACATGTTTGGAGAAGGAAATATTTGTCTGATTGTATCTGAATTTTAAAATATATAAGCACCTCTTCATCAAACTCACAACTAACCAACTGTGAGAAAATGACAATCGATTTCCACATAGGACCATCTTTTCTGCAGTTTTTTTTACAAGAGAATTGTTTTTAAAACTATTTTCATAGATTAAATAGCTCAGTTGCAGACTTCTAGATGAGGAAATAAATTTAGAAAAAAGTAGCAAGAGAATTAATGTAACAAAGTTGGAAACGAAGTAAAGCTCCAACAAAAAGAAAGCAGCTAAAGAAATTGTGGTATAACTTAAAACTGGAAAACAGCAGCCGTAAGTAATC
>NW_012148875.1:847848-848470 GCF_000956105.1 Propithecus coquereli | reverse complement strand
ACCTTTATGAGTGTATTTTCATCTTAAATCTTATTTTTTTGACTGTGGAATCAAAGGCTTCATTTTCACTAGAAGTAATCAGAACATTTAGCTAACAGCTAGGGACGATATTGGAGGCAGGAAAAGAAAACGGGCTCAGGCTTCTTCAATTCCTGCTATTACATCATCTTGGTGGCTATGTATTGAACCTTACGTAAAGTGATCATGTGAATATTTCTACCATTAACTAAAGACGGTACTTTACCATCAGAGATAATCAGAGATTCTTCCCGTGACTATAAATTTGGGGAATAATGTCTGTGTACTCGTTGTTGAAAACCATTTGCTACAATCAGGTGTGTATAAAAAATTTAATGAGGTGCCTTTCTTAATTAGTATTGAACTGTTTTGACCAAGCATTATATTCTCATTAATCAATACATTAGTTGATTCTACAAGTATCTCTCCAGTATCTGCTCTGTAGTGGGCACTATACTAGATCTTTGTGACTTGGTTAGACCAAACTAGAAAAAAGTAGTCACTTCATCAAAATTTTAATAGCTGTTAACCTCACCCCATCCAAGACTTCATACTTACATCTTGTAATAGTTGACACTTAAGAATATATACCAACATATTCATT
>NW_012148875.1:835212-836573 GCF_000956105.1 Propithecus coquereli | reverse complement strand
CTTTTGTTCTGTTGCATTCTTAGTTAGAAAATCCTGGTTTTTGTCCACAGATGAATGTTCTTTCCTCTGCTAGGCAAAGCCTGTGAAGGTAGCGGCAGTATAGAGGAGATGCTCTTTGCACACAGAATCGACAGCACTTGACTGATGATAGGTTGGGTGTCTAGAAGCAAGGCAGTGTGGATCACCAGAATTCTGGCTCAACAGCTCAGTAGTTTGCGGTGCTATTTCCTGAGCAGGAGGGCACTGAGGAAAGAACTTGCTCCGGAGGTGGTGTAAGCAAGAGTTCACTTTTGACCTCATGAATTTAAAGCTTCTCTGTGCTCCTCAGGCAGAGGGGATGTTATACAGAAGTTTCTATATGACTGAGTCCGTATCAGCTTGAACTGAGTTGTGTTTGGGTTTTTAAAGTCCCTCAGCCCTTTGAATTTTGCTTCTGAGAAAGGGTAGACAGTTTAACAATGAAAAATTTCCATCCTTTAGTACGTTTTCCTTCAGTTAGCGCAATCTGGCTCCATGCCCTCATTTCAGTGATGATGGGGAAATCTGTTAACTGCCACCATCTGCTCTCTCACAGGAGGGCGTGATAACTGTTGTTTGATTTAAAATGGAAGTCTTATTGTCCACATCTCTTTTCTTAGTTTATAATTCTTAAATTTGTCTAACTTCAGATTGAAAGCTCATCTCTGAGCATGAGCTTGATATAGCTATCCATAGGTACTGCATTCTAGGACTTCTCTGATGGACAAGCTCCTGTTCTAACCATGTATTACAACTCCCTACAGATTCTAAGTAAGTTGAGGGTTTTCTCTTTGATATTTTTCTCTGCAGGAATAACAATTAATACATCCCTGGATTTCAGCAAACTTAACACATTTAATGTGTATGTAACACTTCACTTCGTGTTGACTCCTGTCTGTATTGATAAACTATTGCTTATTGTTTTAAAAACTTTGATGGAAAACATAATTCTCAGCTCATTAAAATCACTATTCTGAATACTGAACTTGTCTCAAATATTAAATTTTCCAGTGTCCAGACTAATCCTGAAATGAAATCTCTTTATAGATAGTATTTTGAGACTATTTTTTTAAGTCAAAGTGATTTTGCTCTTAAAAATCTATTTTTTCTTTCTTTTTTTATATTTCCTCTTTTCTTAGTTTTTTTATTGAAAGGAAAGAGCATTAGAGAAAAGAAATGCCTGTTTCTTGTTTCCAAGCTAACTTTTTTCTGCTTTTTTTCTTGTCGATAAGCATTAACCTTGTTAGAGTTTTTTTATAGCTTAAATATTAGAACCAAGCCCAGCCCTTAAAGACACAATGCATTATTAGAAAGTCCTCTTTTTATTCACTGCTCTAGTCCTT
>NW_012148875.1:833803-835162 GCF_000956105.1 Propithecus coquereli | reverse complement strand
AAAATTTTAATAGCTGTTAACCTCACCCCATCCAAGACTTCATACTTACATCTTGTAATAGTTGACACTTAAGAATATATACCAACATATTCATTTGTCTCTCACTGCAAGCCCTCAAGTCACAGAGGGTTACCAGGTAAGATGAGACGCACGGGGTGCTCCACACATAGAAGAGATTTCGGATGCTATTCTACTAAAAGGGCAAACAAGACTCAGAGAAACCAAGCAATTAGTTTACATACTATATACCTTAAGTTGATTAACAATCTGTAGGCTGATGTTAATAACATCAGCAGCCCTAGGCAAGGTCAGACAGGCCGGACTTTGATACAATTATTTTTTGACATTTGCAACTTGCAAGGATACTTTATGATACTACATTTATTCTTAGACCCTCTTCTGCTTTTACGTTTTCTCACACGCTGGAAGGCTTAGATGTGTCATGTGAGTGAACTCACTCTTCACAGATGTTTTAACCAGTGGTCAGTACCTTGGAATCTGTTGTGTGTCATTGCCCCAGAAGAAATCCTGTGTGCAGAATGGGATTCCTGTAATGGACAGCCTTTGCACTCATGGGCATCGAACACGACCTTATAGGTAACAGCCAGTTGATTAAGAGTTGAGTGAAGTAGCTTCAGGAAATAGAAAAAGAAAGAAAAAGGAAGGAAGGAAGAAAGGAAAGGAAGGAAGGAAGGAAGGCAGGCAGATAGATGTAAATAACAGCATTTTGGGGTTTGAGAGAAGATGGCATTCAGCCTTAAGGTGTTTGTTTTTAATAATACAGGTGATTTATACATTGAATTTTGATCACTGAAGTTTATTTTGTGAGTATAGGACACCTTCAATAGGCATGGATTGGGTCATGCAAACCAGTTAATTCATTTCTCACTTTCTAGCACATTTTCACCATGTTGAGCCAGTTTGAACACAGCTTTGAACACCAGCAAGAAATCAGTGTAAAAGTCATGATGACATTAATGCAATTTTGTTTCTCGAATGAACACCTCTTTTCAAAGTGATTATTTTCCTGGAATGCAGTTAACCACAATTTAAAAAAATATGGCAGGATTTAAATTAGGTTTATACATAGAAATATATTTTCTGTAAAGCTTATAGGAATTGAATTATTTGCTGCAATAAACTACATACAACACAGCATATTTTCTTAAAAGAAACAGGCAGCTGGTTGTAGCACCTACATAGTTAGACTATATAATTCTTTTAGATAACTAGCGCTACTTTTATATTAAGCTTGCAGACAAAAATAATAACATATAAACCATTCTTTACCTTTTTACTTTATTTTAGAACTTATGAATAAATCCATATGTTAATAGAATTTTTAAATAAAACAATTAT
>NW_012148875.1:829988-832808 GCF_000956105.1 Propithecus coquereli | reverse complement strand
ATTTAGTGTAGCATAAGTGTCCAGTGTTTATTATAAAGGTCTACAGTGGTGCTCACTAATGTCTCAGCCTTCACATCCATTCACCACTCACTCGCTGACTCACCCAGAGCAACTTCCAGTCCTGCAAGCTCCATTCATGGTGAGTCCCTACACAAGTGTACCATTTCTTATCTTTTATACCATATTTTTACTGTATCTTTTTTATGTTTAGATATGTTTAGGTACATAAATACTTACCATCGTGTTACAATTTCATGCAGCATTGAGGACAGTAACGTGTTGTACTAGGTACAGCTTTGTAGCCTAGGAGCAATAGGCTAGACCATATAGCCTAGGTGTGAGGTAGGCTGTACCACCTAGGCTTATGGAAGCACACTCTACGTGTTCACACGATGATAAAATCGCCTAATGATGCATTTCTCGGAATGTATCCTCATGATTTAGTGATGCATGTCATACTTTGCCGGCTGAACCAGCAGCAAATTTGGTACTCTGCACACTTTGGGAGTGACAGCAGATTAGTTAATACACATACAGAGAGGTCAAGCATTGCTGTTCAATTTAAGGTTTCAATAATGACTTAACTGCTAGGATCCTCTAGCGAGGTGTAATTTAGTAAGAAAGACTGGCAAAAGCATTATCATAGAGGGTTATCAGTCAGCCTTGGTTTAACATATTAATAAGAAATTAATCCTTACAAGCCCTTTGATTAAATCCTAATATATGGAAAAAGGAAGAGTTGAAAGGAAGTCAGAACTCATTAATATACTATTGGCTATCTACATGTCTGAAAAGAAAGTGGAGAGTTTCTCCCATTTAGAAAATGATTTAACACATGGTTCATTTAAATAAAATGCTCATTTGGAGAATTTAAAATGTGCTTTGATTTTTACAAAACTACTCAGTAACATCTATTTGGCAAAAACAATACATGTATGTAAACATAGCTAAGAATAAGTCAGTTGCATAAAAATACAATCTGACATTCTCAAGAGACAATAATATAAGTATAGAAGTGCTTTTTTTTATTTTGGTATTGAAAACAGAAATTTTTGTGCTGAGGTAGTATTTCACTCTACTTCTGGAAGAAATTTATTAGTTCTCAAGCCCTCTGTTTGGTCTAAGAAGGAACTAGTCAGATTGCTTGTTTCTAAATGAGTCGTGGATGATTCCTACACATTTTTCTTGGTGTGAGGACCATTAACTATCAAATACACTTAGTCTTGTTGATGACTAAGAATAAGGCAAGGACACTCTGATAATAATAATAATAATTTTCTCTCTTAATGTGGTAAACTAAATTGGTTTCCAAATGTTGAACCAACCTTGTATTCCTTGAAAAGGCTCCATTTTTATGTGACAGATTAACATTTTTATATATCATTAAACTTAAATTTCCAATTTTAAGTGATTTTTGAGTCTATGTGCATGAGACATATTGGTCTATAATTTTTCTTTCTTATGATGTAAGTTGCTGGTATCATGGTTACTTTGGCTGCATTAAATAAGTTGGAAATGATTCCATCTCTTTCCCATTCTTTGGAAAAGTATGTGTAAGATTAGTATTTTTTCCTCTTTAAATAATAAACCCTTATAAACCCTCTGGACTGAAGTTTTCTTTAAGGGAAGATTTCTAATAGCAAGTTCAGTCTCTTTATTAAGAGAATATTCAGATTCTCTATTTCTTCCTATGTAAGTTTTTGAAATTTTGTTTTTCAAGGCACTCATTTATTCTAAGATATCTAGTTTATTGGCATATCATCTCGTTATCTTGTTAATGTCTGCAGAATGTATAATTGCATCTCTTTTTATTCCTGATATTAATAAATTGCATTTTATGTCTTCATTTTCTTGCTTTGTCTTGCTAATGGTATATAATTTTGGTTAATTTTTTCAAAATATTGACTTTTAGATTTATTTATTTTCACTGATGTCTGATTTTATCTTTTTTATATCCTTCTTTTTAGGTTCTTTGGGTTTTATTTGCTACTGCTTTTCTACCTTCTTGGGATGGAAACTGAGATTACCTTTCTTTTACATGTATTTAAGGCTACGAATTTCTATCTAATCAGTACTTTATAAAAACAATAAGTTTTGATAGGTCTTTCTTCATTTTCATTCAGTTCAAAATAATTTAAAGTTTTTGTTTTAACTTCTTCTTTGACCAATACATTATTTTAAAGGTCTATTGCTTAATTTTCCAAGATGCACAGGTTTTCTAGTCATTCATGTATTTGTGTCTAGCTCAATATCACTATGATCCTCTGATTTATATTTTCAGTCTGATTTATACCTTATAAATGTTCTACGTGCACTTGAAAAGAATGTAAAATCTGATATAGTTGTGGACATTATTCCATATATGTCTATTAGGTCAATTTGTTTATTGTGTGTTCAGACCTTCTATGTCCTTAATAAACTTTTGTCTAATTTTTCTATGAGCTATTGATAGAGATACTTTAAAGTCTCCCATTAACGCTTAGGATTTGTTTTTTTTTCTCTTTTAATTCTGTTAATTTTTGCTTTATATATAAAATTCTGCAGCCATATTGAGTGTACATAAGCTTATATCATCCTGGTGGTTTAACTTTTTTATCATTAAGATAAGGATGCTTCTTGTCTTAAAATTCACTATGTCTGATATTGGTATATTTCCACTACTTTATTTTGGTCAGTGTTTTGTGGTATATCTCTCTTTTTTTTTCCTACTTTTTAATTTCATCTTTTTGTGTTTTTAAATTTAATGTCTTTTATAAGCAGAATAAGTTGAATTTTGTTTTCTCAAATAGCCTGACAACTTTATACATTCCATGAAATGTA
>NW_012148875.1:824648-827888 GCF_000956105.1 Propithecus coquereli | reverse complement strand
TTTTGAGTAAAGAGGTTGTGCATCTTTTTATTTTTTACTACGTATATAATCTACTCAAGGGAAATAGAAGATTATCCTAATCTCCAACATTAACCATCTTTTTCCTGGGTAAATTAACTAATTCATTATATCACAATGTTATCTATCATCTTGACACAGTAATTTCTTGATACAGTAATACTTGAACCACCATCTGTATTGGAAATATGTTTTTGAATCCTACTGTAGGTTACAAGATTTCCTGAAATTAACCAGAATCTCTGGTATAAAGAATCTCTTTTGGGGCAAGTAGGATGAACATTTCTCTGTGAACTTTGTTTAATATGCATTAAATTCTCAGTGAAATGTCAACTGAGAAGTATTGCTTGGGATCAAAGGTATGTGGTTAAAAAATCTCTTAAATGTGGCCTAGTGCCCTTGACTAGGTTAACGGCCCAGACTCTAGTCCTTGTCAGAGAAAGTGCTCACAGGGATTAGAGAAAACTGCACTAGCAAACCCGGCAAGGAATGAAGGCCATACTCAACATGTACACAGAAATGTTCAAAGGGAAGTTAGTTACTGTCAAGCAGAGAAACCTGTGCTCTGGGAAAGGCCGCAATAAACGCACTTTGAAAAACAGGGTCTTTTGATTTAAACTTCTTGTGGTTTTAAAATGATGCCTCCTTGATCAGATTTTTAAAGAAAATAATGGCTCAAAATGGAGTGTTCATATACTACCAAGATCCTGCTTGGTATGTTTGACTAAAGGGTTTTGTACACTTAAGAGTTAATTTTTACTACGTACAGCTCTAAATGGTGGGTTCTGTTCCATACTAACCAAAGCTGAATATAGACAAACTATATTTTTCTCTTTTGTTGCTTCTCTGGTTAAGCAGGAGGTACAGTAAATCTCATATTAATACCAGCAATAGTGGTGCTATGTTTTCTGGGAACATATGTGCCAGGCACTATTCTCAAATCATTAGCTCCATCAACTGATCCTCACAGTAACCTATGAGGTAGAAACTATTATTCTGACCATTATAAAGATGGGAAAACTGAGGCAGAGAGCTTTAGTAATATACTCAAAAACTCAGAGCTCTCTATGTCAGAGTAGGAGTTCTAATCTAATCAATCTGATTTTGGAGCTCAAGCCCTCAATGAGCAAATTACACAGCTGTGAACTTCTTGTTAATTTTTTGCTTTTTTGTCAGCCTAAAATGACTATTTTGGGTCACCCATAAATACAAATAAATTTGAAAAGCTTCAAGTTATTAATCAAAAGAACTGCTATTATCTCTGTCAGAAAAATGGCCCAACAGTTGACATAATATCAGTGAATGGGGATTGAGAGCCTTATAATACTCTGATTCCTACTTTTTCTGGAACATGCACCTGTCAGATCTAAAGTCTGTTATTAACTAGGGTCTATAAAAGATTCATTAATTTTGCCAGTGTTGATACTTCAGGGCTCAGTCTAAAGGATTATTTATTCAATTGCAGGCTATTTATTATGGGGTCATTAATTGGCTAACATTTATATATTATTCTGTGTTTACTTATTTTTCCCTGAAACTAATTATAATTGTTAGCTATCGTAAATCCTTTTTATGAGGAATATAATTTGGGTTTTAAATAAATAGTTTCTTTAAAAAAATACATATATTCTTATTTTCAAGCTAGAGCCTCCTAGACAGTTATAACTGTTTTTGCAAGGTAAACTTGTAAGCTTAACTCCTATAGGAGACATTTCTTCCCATGTGTCAATCATACAAAGGTCTTGCTGTCGTCTTTGTGTGAGGCTCAAAATTGGAAAATTCAGGGCTGTATAAGACTTTTTCCCCCATGGCCACATCCCCTAGATTTTCATGATTTCAGGGTTTGGTTCTGACCTGGTTCTACCTTTTCTCTATGGTCTGAGGCCCATGTGTACTCATGCTTCATCCTTTGCCTTATGCATACATGTGTACAGACTCCATCTCTGCAGTGTGGCACTGTGTCCCCTGATGGGGGTCATGGCCCGATTGGGTTAATAGCCTGGATGATGTCACTGAAGACTACGATGAAGATGGAAGCCCGTTATGTAACCTTGCTGGGCAGTCTGTGTTAGGTGAGGACTCATGGCCCCATCCCAGGGAGAGTGGGGCTGGAGCGAAGACCGCCAGCCAGGAGAGGGCTCAGAGCTTCGGCCATGGGTGGTGGTGCTGGGAGGACCACCCTGGAAATCCCGTGCCTTCATTCATTAGGGAAGGTTCCACTCCAGTGACTCAATGTACTAAAATTCCAGTATTATTTTCCCTTAGATAAACGTTGATTGCCAATGAGAGACTTCATCATGGTGGAACAGATACCCTTAACATGGCTGGTAAATACTCTCAAACTATTAATACCATATTTTCCATACTCTCCTCGCCCTGCATTTGGACATTCTTAGATTGGCATGTATCTTACAACTAAAGTGGATCTTCAGTGTGGTACTTTATTTCTCCTTGTCACCTTGTGATTCAATTTGCTGTGCTCTAATATGTATACCTCCAAATTCTGAACCATTCAAAATCTGGGGGAGAAGGAGGAGAAGGAGGAGGAGGAGGAGGGAGAAATCACACAGGTGGAAATCAAAATATCTCTACATGCTGGTGAATCAGCAGGGGCGTGGGAGTTCTCTGCTCTCTTTTGAACAGAATGATCTTACAAAAAAAGTGAATGCAGAGGGTTTCTTTTCTAAGGGCCCAGTTGATATTCATTCCCGCCTCCTTGGGGAAAGTAGAGCGGTCTGGGGAGAGACAGGCAACGCTGCTCCTGTACTGTTCCCAACTGGGAGTGGCGTGGAGGTTTTCACCTTTCTTAGGAAACTTTGAAGAATACGAATCATTGTCTTTTTCTACCATTGGAATTGAGGAAAAGTGGCAGAATACACAAAATATTATCTAAATTAGGATCGGCAGAAAGAAAAAAATCATGATATTGTTATTTTAAAACATCTTCAAACCTAAATGTAGAAGCTGGAGACACTGAAGGGATCAGATGGGTTTTGCCCTGTAGGTTTGGGGAAAGTGACTCTTTGCCCTAAAGCATCTAAACGTTTTGTCTTTCTTTACCAGTCCATGTTAGCAGCCAATTAAAAGAGTTCGGCCTTGAATAATCAACATTTTTAAAAGCATTTATTTAAACTTGCTTAGAGGTCACTTTGGAGATGGAATAAAACCAACACAGGTATTTAAAACACATTGTATACTTAATTAATGAACCTTTCTATTTAA
>NW_012148875.1:806501-821471 GCF_000956105.1 Propithecus coquereli | reverse complement strand
TGTATAAATATAAATCGATCAATCGAATATTGATCAAAGTTTGAAGAAGGAAGAAAAGCTGTGATACTCCTGCTGGAACAACCAGGGTGTCCTTCTAAATTGTGTCTTTTACCAGCTGAATCCATTTATCTGTTGCTTCTCTGAGCACACACCAAAGCCAGTCCACAGAGGTCTGGGCTTCTCCACTGCCTACAGGCTCAGCCTCAACTTTGCAGAATGGTCTCCAACCGCTGCTTCCGACCCGGTGCCCTGAGGACCGGGTGCTTGTCGCTGCTCCAGCTCTGGCACCTACTTATTCATTAGTCACCATTTTCCCTTTCTCAACTCTACTCTCTCTTCTTCTGTCCCTGTTCCTTTTCCATGCTATACCCTCTGCCCCTTGTATATCTCAATGTCTGTAAAAACAATTCTCTCTTCTAGAAACTTGACTTTTTGCTTGGGAGACCTTCATGATCCCAGTTAAAAGTGATCTTTTGTGTGTGAGTGAGGGTTGGGGTGGAGAATGCTTTTCCTCTTCTCCCTGGTGTTCCACCTTGGGTCAGAGAGAAAGGACTCCCTGCCAGTACCCTCTCTGTGTAGTGGAAGTGTTGGGGGGGTGTTTTTGTCATTCTTTCTACCGTTTCTTGTTGGGGCATCACTAGCGCATTGGCATGGCAGTTCTTCATCACAAAGAACCGTGTTTCTCGTCGCAGGACGGTTTGATATCCCTGTCGTTGTGTGAACCCAAGATACCTCCTTCACTTCCAACCTCTTCTTTCCCCCTGGTGGTGCCATCTGACCCCCTTGAGAACAGCTGGGACCCCGTACTCACCCCGCCTCTTGGGAGATGGACTGATTAATCTGGTGAGGTCAGTGAGAGTGCTAAGACTCACTTTCCAGGAAGAACCTATTTTGTTTCCCTTTTTGTTTCTCTGTAGCGTGCTGCACTGGGAACCTCTCCAGTCATTACATGTATTAGGAAAGGTCTGGTTCAAGCAGCTGGCTGGGCAGCTCTTCCTCCTGGGCTCTTTCAGATCCTGTTGCTAGGCTGATAGAGGGAGGGCGTGGTCCTCTGGTCCGTGTTCTAGTGTACAGGAGCCTGCTGCCTGGAGCAGTCAGGCACTTGCCTCCCGTCACTAAGGAGATCGACACTTGGAACCACATTTTGCAGCTTTCATCTGTTCCCTTCTCTTTCAGTTAGATCCGAATGAATTGGAGGAAGTTCTGGATCCCCATACAACTTAGAAATTCTTCTTCAGCACTTATATGGGTCCTTAGCTAAGGATTTTGCCAATTTCTTGTGGGCTAGGATTATGTATTACTGACTCTCTTTATCCTCTAAAACCCTTATTGTCTTGTTCTTTGTAGTTGTGTGGATTATTGAACTTAATAATACCTTAAGCTTATTAAGTGCTTACTATGTGCCAGGTACTCCTGTAAAGGCTCCACATGAATTAAATCATTTAACAATTCTATAAGATAGTTAAAGTTATCACATCATTTTATATGCGAGGACACACGGGCTCAGAGAGGTTAAGTAATTTCCTCAAGGTCATCCAGCTAGTAAATGACACAGCCAACCTTAGAAATCAGAGCTCCAGAGTGCAGACCATGGGATAGTGCCTTCAGGGCACAAATTAAAATTGGTGATAACAAAATGACACTTGAAAGGAACTCTCCATTTAGTCTTTTCTATGTTTTTTTTTCTATTTTTAATATTTTTGCCCTATTAGCACTTTAGGGGAAAAAATCCATATAATAATTGACCGTAAGAGGTATTGAGAGAGCATATTAGTAGGTTTATTTCCAAAATGTGTCCCTTGGATCTCCCCAGGGTCCACGCAGTGTGTGTGTGTGCGCCGGTGTGCATGTACGTGTGAGCGTGTGCACTCATGCGGGAGGGTCTGTTGCAAGCCCTAAAGGGAACTGGAGTCCTGTAGGTGCTGTTCTTATTTTAATCAGTTCTACACACTAGACTCGTATGTGTGATATCATTTGAGGAAAAGGCTCAGCTTGTAAAAGAATTGTTTAAAAACTAGACAGAACAACTCCCAACTTGTCTGGAGTGATTGGAATTGCATTGATTTACAGACTTTTTAGGTGAATATTTTAGTCATTCACCCTGTTAAATAAACCAGAGAACAAAAACACTATATTACTTATCTAACAGCTATCTTTCTAAAAATTAAAAAAAAAATTAGGTTGGATCCTTTTCCTTGGAGGTTATACACAGTCTACCCAACTGTCAAAAGCTTAGAAATATAGCAATCCAAAGTGCAGAAAATGTTTTCAAGCGAAGGCAGTTAAAATGCCAGACATTAGCAAGGAAGGTGTGTTTTGTGGTGGCTACAAATCACATTTCTGCTTTATCTTCCATACCTTAAATGCTCAAACTATAAAATCAGGATATGTCCTTGCTAGTTCCTTCAGCTCCTATACATCAGAACTCATATTCACATATTTCCTTTGCACCTATGACCACTTCAAGGTTCTTCTCCCTCCCCGTACTCTGACTGGCATTGTATGGGCCCCTTCGGTGGAAAACCCATAACTTTTGGTGTATTATATTTACTACTTCTGATTCTGTAATATGGTCGAGTGTAATGTGGGAGTAATGGCCATCTTTCTGGATATTGAATTCATAGGCTCATAACAAATAAAAGCTGTCAAGCCTTCAAGGACAAATGAATAATTAGACAGGTTCCTTGAGAGAATTATAAGGCAAAGTGTGGAGAAAAGAGGCATCGTTTCATAGCTGTATACGTTTAGTTTCAGAATGGATGAGATTTCAGAACGGATTTTCCGTGCCTTTTCAATAAGCTGAGAAAGAAGATTTAAAAGACAGAGAGCAAATTATTTAAAGATTAGAAACAAGATAAAAATTAGTGAACACATATTAATATGGACTATTCTATTAATATGGACTATTCACTATTAATATGGACTAACTGCTGGAACTAAAAGTTCTGTAGCATTTATTTAATTTAGGCTAATTGAAAATTATCCTAAAATAAGTTTGACAGCTCCAGTTTACCTTTAAATTTCCAGTTCAAATCTACTTGTAATTAGAAAAACAAATTAAACATAAATTGTTGCCTCTACCCTAGAATTTAAGGAATTGGCTTAAATAAGAGCCTAACCAGTTAATTAAAGATGATTATTCTTGGAAGAATGAACCCTGAGAGGTACTTGAAGAAGTATGTTTTTTTATTTTATATGCCACTTCTACAATAATTTTGTAGCTATTTAATATGATACTTGTAGGTATATGTTTATACTAAATCCTGGCAAATTATAATAAGCAATGCATTCATATTTTCAGGTATGAGGGACCATTGTTTTTCCATCCCAATAGTCAATTGCTAAAAAAATAAACAACAGAGCCTCAGTGTGCATAGGGGTTGGGTAAACACATTAAAACTAGAAAGAACAGAAGAATAATTATGAACACACTTTTACAATGCTTGGAAGATTGACTGAATCCAAGTTAACGTTTTGGCTGGAAGCAAAAGGTTAACACAGGTAGAACTGGTTAAAATGCTATTTTAAAAAGTGAGCCATTTCTTCTTTTTAAAAACATCTTTGTGTCTCAGAGTATCAGCGCAGGTTTTACCTTTATGGCAACATATAATTTGTCTGGAAATTGAGTTATGACTAAAGGTAGACACACCATTTTGCTACTTTCAAATTAGCCAGCATCCAATGACAGTAATTGAGCAAGAAAGATCATTCCTATTTCTATCTTGCTTTGTGATGCAATAACTTCTCAGCCATCTGTTCTTTGGAATACTTATGTGGAGGAAATGAAGAGTTCTGCGATTGATGTAGAAAACTTCGAATCTAACCAGGGCTCACCAATAACCCTTCAGAGTGCGTCAGACAGACTTCAGACACCCTGGGACAAAGGCAGACCAGGGAAACGCTCCAGCTGGCATCTCTGATGAATGCCTGGCCATGTTCTTACATTTCTAATCTTTGACTATCTTCTTCAATGGGGAATTCATAACCATCAAAAATTAACTGGCAGAATCACACTATTAATGATAATCCAATTAGAATTCTAACCCTAAATAAAAACCAAACCAATTCAGAGAGCATTACAAACTCTCCTAAAATACTAAAACATGATGAAGGATAATGTAGAAAATTCCTCTGTTTCCCAAGGGCCCCCAAAATGGAAAAAGACAAGTTCAGTCAACTGAAACTTCTCTTCTGGAGATAATTTTTGTCTTTATCTCATGTTTTACAGTGAGCAATTCAGACTGGGGGTTGAAAAACACCGCTTTTCCCATAACCAATTGGCTGTGTCAGCTGATGCAGAGGTTGCCTGAGCAATTTCTGATTCGGCTATGCTTTGAATCAACACTTGGCCAAGGCCGAAGTGCCAGGAGGAAGCGCAGCTGTGAGCAGGCCCGACTTCACGGGCGCATCTGGAGGACTCCAAAGTTGTGTTTTTATGAAAAGGCCTGGGTTTAATTTTCTTATTTTGACAAAATCTGACTGTGTCTGGCAGAGAAGTCTGTCCATTTGACACATTTTGGCCTCAGCAGAGTATAAAGAGCAGGTAACAGAGCAAGGGAATCGACAATTTTAGCATTCTTCGGCAAGAAGAGATCTTACATAAAAACATGCAGCATTCTGGGGGAAAGGATTTGATTTTTATGCTTGATCAGAGAACTTGGTGTTCAAGGTGAACTCAGCTCCCAATGATTTATGTCTTTGTGGGAAAGGGACCTATGGAGCATGCAGAAAAATGAGCCGGGGTTCTTCACAAGCACTGTGACAAACACCTAGAAATTCACTATTAATATCCATCATTTTTTTGCACTCTGCAAGTCAGAGAAGTCAAACGTCCTCAAGAAGGTATATTGCCAGCCTTTGTACAGGGATCATTACTTGTGAATCTATTTTATAGAGTGTTTTACCAGAGACTATACAGATATATGAAATATAAAATGTGGGTGGATGGTTTTTAATTTTGCAAATGAGTTAGAGGATTCTGCATTTCAGTGTGTTCCTACTCATTTTCTCACAATGTCTGTTGGGTTTGGAACCAGGCTTATCCACATCCTCACAATGATCACAAGAATTCATGCATCATCTGAACAAGTGACACTGGACCAAAGATGTTTATTGGCCTAGAGCTAGTGTGACTGTGTCCATGTAGAGAGGATTAAAGGGAATTGTGCTGACTGGCACCCTAAGATTTAGGATCTGTCGGAGAAATCAAACTAAGACTACAACAAGAACAACTGTATCTCACTACCTATCACCACTGATCGAATTTTATAATTAATTCTGAATTCATAATATTAAGATGTAAATCGTTCATATCTAATGCTTCCTTCCATATGATATACTTTGATCCTCTCAAAATTTTACATTTCACAGGTGAGGTGGTTTTTCTGAAAGCCATAAAGTGAAGTCATAAAAATAGCAAGGTGATCTAATTACAAAAAGCCCAAAAGGTTGGAGGAGTTTGCACTTGGTTAAATATCAAGGCAGCTCTCATTGGGAGGAGGATTTTAGTGAGAAAGAAGGGCAAGTTGGAGGGTTCCACTCTCCTGTGACAGCCATGGTTGGCAGAATTTCTCCTACTCTCTTCAGACTCGTTGCAGCTTGTGCCATCTCTGCGGTTTTGACCAGAAGGATTTGAACACACAACATAATTTAAAGACCATTCCTTTTGTTAAGACACTGCTGGAAGAGGCTAATCTTAGATGATTTAAAACACAATTTATAATCTTCCTCATTCTTTCTCCTTCCTCCACGTTTTTGTTTGTTTTTAAATCATGCCCTGGGTCTACTGAGAGGCGCAGCACTATGGACTGGGCTGGTGAACACAGATGTTTCAGAAAAGATCCTTCATTCTTTGTTTGTTCTTTGTAACCAACGATTTCCACGTGCTTAGTGACACATCAATTGGATAGCCTCATAAAGCCCGCAGGGAAGAGCAGATTAAAAACAGGCTTTCTGAGGAAAAACAAAAGTGTTGCCCAAACCAAGAGGCCTCATAAGAACCATGGGGATCAAGAGGTGAAATGGCCTTGGGAGTGATCTTTGTGTTCAGATGAAAAACCAGAGGCCCACGGAAGAGCAACGGGTGTGGAAGCATCTTCCTGTCCAGGCTGGCGCTCTCAGTGAGCGTCGCGGTGGATGGTGGCGCAGAGGCACAGGAGAAAGTCAGATCTGGCCTCTGAGGCAGTCTCTTTTAACCTGTGCCCAGACACTCTGTCATTTGCAAATTTGATAAGTTGATGTGTGTGTATTTATATTAAAAATGTTTTTCATGGCAGGTAACTAGCAACTTCCTTTAAGGATGATATCAATCAGTCTTTTTTTTTTTTTAAACTGTGTTACATTTTCTAATGCTGTGCAAATTATAGTGTGGGAGACCCTCAAATGTCATTCTGAGATCAGTCAGGTGTACCAATCTGAGAAACCTGGTTCATAATAAAATTGTGTTTCCCTTAGTGATTATTGCTTTTTTTTCCCCACCAAGGATTCCGAAACTGTCCTTTCAATAGTCTGCTTTGAAATTTGGCAAAGGAATATCAGGCTCACTGGTCTGGTGCGTGATTCTTCATTCTGTTTTTTGGCTATGGAATGTTTTCAGTCTTTCTCCATCTTTTCTTTGAAGAACTGTTTGCAGTCCCCTGAGAGCAGCTTGGTGGTTTCATGAACAAGGAATCTCCAAACTCCGGTGGTGGGTCCTGAGGCCGGGCTCACCTAGGTGCTGCCAGGTGTACAACCCCCTGGGGGACTTAGGAGAGGAAAGGGAGTAAGCTGAGGCTGTGACCACGTGGGGAAATGGTGGCTCTATTTGTGAATACATGCTGGAGAGTCTTGGTTCTTCTGGAATGCTCTGGTAGAGGTTTCAGTAGCAGGTCTTTGCAAGACAATCAAAGTTGTATCCTTGCCCTCCCAGAGATTCTGTAATAAAGCAATTTCAGTTTGTATTAGTCTGCTCCGGCTGTCATCACAAAATACTATAGATGGAGTGGCTTAAATAATAGAAATCTATTTTCTCCTAGCTAGAAGGCCCAGATCAAGGTCTAGCAGAGTTGCTACCTGGTGAGGGTTCTTGTGCTATCTTGCAGATGGCCCCCTTTCCCTGTATGCTCGCGTGGAGCAAAGAGAGCACGAATCCTACCCAGTCAGGACCCCATCCTATAACCTCACTTGCCCTGATTACTTCTGTAAAGGCCCTATCTCCATATATCATCACATTTGGGGGTAGGGCTTTCAACACATGAATTTAGAGGGGGGCACAATTCGGTTCATAGTATAAACTATTACACTGTATTCTGTTTACGGCAATGAAGAACCCTGCCCAGTGTACGCAGGGTGCAGTTTCTGTGTTTTAAAAATTGAACTTATTTGGAAGAGCTGAATGCTACTGTACAATCTTCTGCCCTAATTTGATTCAGGTTATTTTCTATCAATGCTAGTTCTACTAAATTTTCGTTAGCAGTAAGAGTAGCAAAAAGGTAGGAGTTGAGGATTTGTTTTCTCTTTTTTACAATTAATATGATTTATAATTTTTATGAAATTTATTGGAACTATTTGCATACAACAGAACTAACATACCCATTTTAAATGTAGAGTATAATGAATCTGACTGATGCACATACCTGTGTAACCATCATCACATTTGGAATATAGAACATTTCCATCACTCTGAAGCATTTTCATGTCCTCTCACAAATATTTTCCCCAACATTCACCCCAGACAACTGCAATCTAATTTCTATCACTATAGATTAGTTTTACCTGTTCCAGAGCTTCATATAAATGGAATCATATAGTATCTAGTCTTTTAGTCTGGCTTCTTTCATTTAAATATTTTTGAGGCTCATCCACATTGTGGAATGTATGTGTAATCCATTTCTGTTTTATTTTTGAGACACATTCCATTGCATGGCATAATTTGCTTATCCATTGACCTATTGATGGATATTTGAGTTTTTTTCTAGTTTGGGTTATTATGGATAAAGCTGCTGTGAACATTCGCGTGAAGTCTTCTTGTGGATATAAGTTTTTACCTCTCAGGAATAAAGTTGGGTCATAATGTAAGTTTGTATACAATTTATAAGAAACTACCAAATATTTTCCAAAGTGGTTGTACCATTTTACATCCCCACTGGTAGTACGTAAGGGGTCCAGTTGCTCTGTATCTTCACCAGAGCTTGGCAATATCAGTCTCATTTTTTAGCCATTCTAGTGGGCACGTAGTAATATCTTATTGTGGTTTTAATTTTGCATTTTCTTGATTATCAATGATATTGATGATCTTAGGATTTGTTTATTTCTTATGTTTCCTGTAGCTATACCTAACCTAAAATTTGTCTCACTTTTTTTTCTCTTTTAAAAAAATTTTTCCCTTATTTTGGCTTCAGCATTTTTTAGATGATACTCATAATTTTCTTTTATGTGTGTTCTTGGTAATTTGTAACTCTTGCATTTCTTATTCATAACTTTTTAAATACAAGCTTATTGGAAAGATCTTTCTTATGCTACCTTGATTTCTGAAAGTACCTTTTTGTTTTCTTCCTCATATCAAGGTTAAAATAAGAGCCATAATTCCCTTTGAAATGCTCTCCCTGCCTTGTAGAATCATCAAAGAAGCTGTTGTTTGCTGATTTTTTTTTAATTTTCAAAGATATGGATTAGACCATAACTGATTATAATTTTACATTAATTCAATAATTCATTTATCAGTTCAATAAAAAATCGTTATGTACTTATTCTGTGCCAGGCATCATAGTAGCTAAAAGTGAACAAAGAAGACAAATCATACCATGTAGGAAAAGATTCTAGATGCTCTGTGATCATTTAGATAGTTCCTATTAGTTTTTTTAATGCAATTTAATTAACTATTGTTTGATTGCTTGAACATATTTATCAAGTATTTTGCATATTCAAAGCACCACAGAGAAACAAAATGAATGAATAAATTCATTTCAAGTGTTTAGTCTTATATAGGGGAATAGTTACTAGATGAGTGAAAAACCACATACCAGGAACATCACTAGATGCTGGGGATACGATAGCCAGGAAACAAGGCACAGGCCCGTCTTCATGTAGTGGTGTGAAGGGAGGCAGATGTTATTGGAATTAGGTGAACGTGGAATCAGAATCAATGATAGGGCAGTATCAGGACGTGGAACAGGAAGCCCTGATGTGACAGGTGATGTTCAGGGAAGGCCTTATACAGGAGGAACACCTGAGCCTATTAAATCTAAGAAGGTGCTAACTGGATAAGAAGGGAGAGAATGTCACGACTCTCATCCCAAGGGAACAATGCGATCTGCCTGAGTGGCTGGAAAGGCCAGCGTGTCTGGAGCTAGAGGACCAGGCATACAAGCGACGTTCTCCACTCTTCAGTGCGTGGCAGTCTAGCTTCTACCTCCAGCTCTCACTGAAACCGCTCTGCTGAGGCCAGTAATGACCTTCCAGCTGTGAATTCAATGAATGGAATTCATTCATTCCACTGCTCACCACGCCCTCCCTTATGAATCTTCTACCTCGACTTTAAGATGCCATAACTGGTTATCCTTCTGCTTCCCGCAAGACTCCTTCTCAGTCTGTGCTTTCTCTACATGACATACCAGTCTTCCTGGATTTTGGCCACTGCCAATCTGCTCAGCGCTCTGCCTGTCCCCTTAGTCATGCATGACATCATCCCATGTGTCGTCTGTCCAACAGTAAAGTGCTGTGCTTTGCTTCAGTAACTACAGCTACTGAAACGCGTCTCCAAGATTTTAGGAGAGAGATAATATCTGACTGAAGACATCAGAATATGTTTCACAGAGAAGTTCCTATCCATGATAATCCTTGAATAAAGTGTAGAATTTCAACAGGCAGAGCTAGAGCTAAGGGAAGGTAGGAAAACAAAGTCATGGATCTGGGGAAGTTCAGGGATACATAGGTAGTTCAGCTCAATCATAAGGAACAGATAAAGAGGTGAGTTTTATATTGTGTTGAGCATCACATGAGGTGGAAAATATGTGTGGTTTATTTAATAGTCATTGTTAATTCAATAGTGAGTCTTTGAGTTTAAAATAGCATCTGATATCCTCTCCTAACGTCCCCATAAAATATATGTTAAGACAAAAAAAAGTGTAAATTCACAACAACTTAAAGCAAGTCTAACAATCAACCCTGACAGAATTTGGAAGAAATTTCCACAAACTACAAAGCCGACAGAACCGATTGTCTCGTGAAAACAAGAGCTGCTTGTCCTGGCTCTTTAACTAGAACATTGGGCAATTTCCTCTTCTGTGCAGATGTCATTTTCAGGGTAGCCAGAACACTGCCTTCCTCCTTCTTTCTTTAGACGTGCTAATATGATCTAGTGTCCAAAAGCAACTAGGGAGAAAGAAACGCTTTGGGGATGACGTTATCACCGCACCTCCTGTGTGTACTTTTTTGCCTTTGATACTGGAAATTGCTTCGAGGTCAGGCACATAAACAGCTGGGCTTTTGTAACCCAGGCACAAATGGGCAGCGGGCAGGAGCAGTTGCAGACCCTAAAGGACATCCGTGGGGAAGAACTGTGGCTTGTCTGAGGATGTACCTGATCCACAGAGCACACAGGAAATAAGCTGAGGAAACCAAACCTTCAATCACGTTCTCTTCTTCCCTCCATTTGTGTTCTTGTCCTCTGATGAATCCGACTGAAGGCCAGAAGGTGAAGGAGCATTGTAATTTAGTCTGCATTAATTAGTTTCCTGAGACATAGAGGAGGGTAGAGAAGAATGGTGAATAGACCTGTAATTGCGAAATTTATATATATATATAATTAAATATGCATATATGTATATATTCTCTCTCTATGTATATATATCAAGTCTTTTCAAATCTATTGTATATTGTAGTATAATATGCAGCCTAATTCAATTTAAAGTGTAATATGCCAGTAATCCAGACTTCTACTGATGGCTATTACCAATTTCTAAAATCAGTTATTAAGATTGATCAATTAATCTAATTCCCTTTAGATTTAAGAGAATGATTAAATATCTGTCTCCAGTAACTCAAGGTTAGAGCTGCCTAAAGGTAGAACACTTGGCTCTTGGAATCTACTGTTAGTCCTGCTCCCTTTTGTCCTGAGAAGGAGAGTGGTGCTTTCCAGTGGCTGTCCTGAGCGAGGAAGTTACCCAGGAACAAAGATCTAAGGCTAAGTTTAGAGACTTCCTGCTACACTTTACTTCTGTTGTGTAAAGCACTCGGAAGTCATCACCTTGTCCTTACAACAAGAAAAAACTGACGAAACTAAAAGTCAATGACTTTTCTTAGACTTGCCTGAGAACTGATGTCACTTGGCCAACCGTCATCCTGACATCTGGAGAGGCAGGTGAGTGCAGGGGACCACAGCTGGGGGCCGCTTCCCCAGAGCAGAGGTGGCTGGAGCCATAAACTTGGAGGAACACTTACATGGTATTTTGTGGACTGATCTGAGAGTGAGAAGCTCCCGGGGACCCCAGTGTGAGGGCTCCCCACCCCCCACCCCCAGCTGGAGCCTGCAATGCCACCAGCATCTCTAAGTCAGTGGCAGAAGTGAAAGACACGAAGTCAGATTGATAGGCTGTTGCTTTCACAATCCAACACCCAAAGAAAATCAAGCATTTATCAAGACTGCCGCTGAAAGGAAATAGAATAGTTGCCAGTCTTAGCATTAATTAACAGTTTTGGGGATGGTAATTTCTTAACTGCACTTAACAACTAAACAGCAAATTACATTAGATTAATTCTTCAGAGAGTTACTCACAGTTCATATTCAGTGATGTATTAGATCGTATTTGTCTTAAAGGGAAGAATAAAAGAAGACTAATGTTACAAGCAGAGAAAAAAAATCTGAAATAAGTTGGCTGCTTAATTTCTTCCTTACTTTACTCTTAAAAATGTGACTGCAGTACTTGGGAGCCTCTACCCTTTGGAATAAATGACTTCATTTGGATTTCAAAAGTAAAATCACTCTGTATTATAAGTAATCACAAAGATGTTCATCTTGATTCTCAGGGAAGTACAGTCGGCGAACATTCTAGCAGCTGACATCATATTCTTTTTTATGACACTCCTCTGGTTATTATTTCAGAGTGCCACCCACAGATTACTCTTCTCTTTGTCTTGTCAAAAAGTAATGCCGAAAATATGAAAGGTTGCTAAGTGCTTTTGTGGAAATAACAAGGCAAAATACGGTATTTTTAAAATTTCCCATGACAAAAAACAAAAGAGCACATCATGTCATAGCTCCTCATTTACAATTTTACAAGGTATATATTGCTAAAATAAATTTTATTGAAATGATTCTTTGTTTTGGAGGAAAGAACCCACATATTTTTCCACTTGAGCTTTAATACACACACAATTTCTTTGAAATTACATTTTAAGGATTTAGAATATTTGTTGTGGCTAGACCATATTTTGGAAAACTGACTGGTTAATCAGGCTGTAAACATGTCGGGTTGTGTAAATGTAGCGTGAGTTTTAAGGAAGGTTGACTACTCTGTAGCTGCTTTTCACATTTCTCATTGGGATTAGTCTCATTATGTTCCATAAAAAAACATAAAAAAATATTTTAGATATGCTACATATTTTGTGATTTTCTGTACATATATTGTTAATATAACAGGATTCAGGAGACATTCCTGAATCCCTCTGAATTCTTGTGCTCTGCAAGCAAATAACCATGATTGCACCAAGAAATTTAGCATCTCTTACTTCAGACTTTCTCATCCATAGAGTGGAAATAATATATTGCGAATACTTCCCTTGCCCATCTGGTGGGACTATTTTACTAATGTCATCAGCCTCTGTGAGTGTGTATGTGCATGTCTATGTGTTTTGAAAATAGTGAAATGTCATACGTTCCTGAAGTTACCTTTATTGTTGTATAATACCTTAATTCTAACTCGCTTTCATGTGCTGGTAGTCAGCAGTGTCAGGTAAATATAGCCTCCCCCCTGGGAATTCCAACAATAATCAAGGAAATTTCTCTTAGGTTCTCTGTTTTACAGAAAATATAAACACATGCACAACTGGAATCCTGCGTACTGTGGTGTATCCCAAATGTGTCCTTGCAGCTTTCACGGGCAGCTTTGTTTCAGTGCATTTCTGGGGTAAGTGACCTACATCTACGCTGTAAAATTTTCTAGGGTCTCAAGAGCCGAAACTATTATATGAACACAATGTATTATTCAATTGGTGATTTTTCTGAGAGAGCACGTTCTGGACATTTACAAACACTTGCAGACATTAGAAGTGGTGAGAAGGGAGCTCTGAGTCTACAGCCAGTGGAGGCTTGCACCAAGAGGGAATTGATGCTCTCAGCTGAGACTGTGCTGGAGTTAAAGGTTGTTAACACCCTGATTAGAATTCAGCGTTGCTGCTCTATCTTCTGCCTGAGGCATGAACATTTTAGCTGTAAGAAAAGCAGTTATGTATCTTACATAACTCTTTAACCTGGCTGTTTGTTTAATCATGACTCTATGAAACTGTGCCACTGTTTTTACTTATGAAGATAGCAAAAGGTATTCGTATGTGCTGTTCCTCATCTCAGACAAGCAACATTAAAATCTTGAGCATATAATATTTCCTTTGGCTTTAAAAAGTAAACCACGCATACAACATAGGCCTGGGGCATGTTGTAGTACCAGAAGGTAAAAAGGTGCCCAAAACAAACAAACAAACAAACAAACAAAACCCAAAAAGCAAAGGACAGAGGTGTGTCAGAGGGAACCCAGGAGCCAACCTGGAAGAGCTTTCCAGCAGACGCCAAATGGTTGGAGCAGTAAAATAAACAACGTGGGATTGGATTATAACCTAAATTATAAAATACATTTACACAAGTGCATGCTGATACAAGTAAAGGATAAAAACTTAAATAAATGGGGAAGAAGTTACGAATTTTTCTTACAGAAGAATTCCAAGTTATTTGTGTAGATATTTCACTTTACGAAGTTGGATCTTAATCCTCTCTCACAACCACAGGCTAGACTTTGTCACTTGACTCCATACAATAGAGAAAGGAAAAAATAGTAAAGTTAGAGAGAAAAAACTTGCAAAACTACCTTAAGTAAGTGACAAAGGTTAACATTCTCAGTGATGTTATGTGCCCCTGATTTGATATGACAAGGAAAGCAGTTTTGCTCTGTGCAATTTCTTCCCCAATCCCCTTGAGAAGGATGTCAGACAAACCCAGATCAGGGTCTTTCTACGGAGCAGCCAGCCAATACACCTCTAGACTCTCAAGGTCATAAAGAACAAGGGAAGTGTGGGGACTGTCACAGCTAATAGGAGACGGGCAACGTGTTGGAGCGCTGATTAGATGCTGGAGCAGAAAGAGGACATTAACGGAAAACCTGTCCAAAGTTTAGTTCATAGTAACGTACTGCAGTGGGTTGAATGATGGTGCCCCCCACCCCCTGCCTCGCCATCCACCAAAGGATTACAGACGTCCTAACCCCTGGAACCTGTGAATGTTGCCTTGTCCAGAAAAATTGCTTTGCAGATGTAATTAAGTCAAGGATCTCCAGATGAGAAGATCATCTTGATTATCTGGGTGGACCCTAAATCCAATGACAATTGTCCTTATAAAAGAGACACAGAGAGACACACAGAGAAGAGGAGTCCATGTGACGATGAAAGTAGAGATTGGAGGAGGGAGCCACAAGCCAAGAAATGCCAGCAACCTCCAGAAGCCAGAAGAGACAGGGGATGGGATGTCCCCTAGGGCCTCTGGAGGGGTGCAGCCCTGCAACATCTTGACTGGGACTTCTGGCCTCCAGAACTGTGAGAGAATAAATTTCTGTTGTTTTAAGCTCAAGTTTGTGGTAAATTGTCATAGCAGCCCTAGGAGAGTAATAAAGGTACAAATGTCAATTTCCTGCTTTGATAAATATACTATAACAAGGTAAAATGTTAATAATAAGGGAGACTAGGTGAGGAGTGTTAAAAGATAAACTAATGCGCATTAAATTTTTAAAC
>NW_012148875.1:802325-803661 GCF_000956105.1 Propithecus coquereli | reverse complement strand
TTTTTTTAAATTATTATTTGAAAAATGGCAACAAGAGTGGAAATGGTAGCCATGATCATTTAACTCTGCTCAGCATAAAGAAGAGCCTCTTAGGCTTTGCCACTCAGACCGAGGAATGTCCTGCCAAATTAAGATTTGTCCTTAAGTGTATGAGTTTGAGGATTATTATTTTATTTAGTATGGAAATGATTACTAAGGAGGTCATATTTAGTAAGGTATGGACAGCAGTGTCTATGGGAAGATCAACTGCTCAATTTCTCTGTCAATGAACTTTATAGAACTCCAGATCCATTAAATACCTAGAAACAAATGCTTACTACTGGGAGGGGGATGAGGGGGAGGAGGGGGAGAAAATCTAATTTTTGACAGCATATCTGTAACTATAAAGCATCAAAGATAGCCTTGCAGCTATTTTTGAGCTAGCATTCATACTTCATTGATTGCACTGTGAAGCCTCTGTGGGTTCATCATGCTTTCAGCTCTGCTTGCTGCTTGGATCGGATGAGTTATGAAAGACTGTATAGAGAATGCAACATAACTTCTTTTCCTAATGGAAGGACTTTAGTTACATAATCAATTTGTACCTACTAAAAATGGCCAGAAACAGCCATTGTAAATTTTTTACAAGTAAAATTAAAACATTCATGACTGTAAGTTTTTAGAATAATAGATATGCTTCTTTTTAATTTAAATAATTATAAAGCAATGCTATTATGGGAGAAAGCAAACAAATAACACCAAAATCCATGTTTTTATTAATTTTTTAAAAAAAGTTTCTTAGTTCAGAGAACTCAAACCAAATTTTTATAGTGAGTCTACTTGATTTATTATTCGTGAGAATACTAACACTTAAATCTACAGAACACCTGGTTTTTGTATACGTATATTTGACCAAAGTACTCTTATTACAAATATAAGGCTTCTAATTTAGTTTTAAGGCAAATATAGATAAAAACAAACAAAACAAAAGGCCGCTAGAATGTAGCTTAGGCTGATGGGGAAGCATAAGCCAGGTCTGTTATTTTAATAGCCAACCTTTGAAATGCACGTGTTAAACACATGATCAAGGAAAAATCCTGTCATGAAATATTATAAAACCAAATAAAATTTATACTGGTGATATTTCTCCTCTCAGTGCCCCATTCATGGAGTCTACTCATTGTCAGTCTGCAACATTTTTTGAATGCCATTCATCAGCACTTCTGTTGAGACATGTGAGAGTGACTTAAAAAGCACCTTTGGCTACTCGGGAGGCTGAGGCAGGAGGATCGCTTGAGCCCAGGAGTCTGAGGTTGCTGTGAGCTAGGCTGACGCCACGGCACTCTAGCCCGGGCAA
>NW_012148875.1:799909-802275 GCF_000956105.1 Propithecus coquereli | reverse complement strand
TGTGTAGATATTTCACTTTACGAAGTTGGATCTTAATCCTCTCTCACAACCACAGGCTAGACTTTGTCACTTGACTCCATACAATAGAGAAAGGAAAAAATAGTAAAGTTAGAGAGAAAAAACTTGCAAAACTACCTTAAGCAAGTGACAAAGGTTAACATTCTCAGTGATGTTATGTGCCCCTGATTTGATATGACAAGGAAAGCAGTTTTGCTCTGTGCAACTTCTTCCCCAATCCCCTTGAGAAGGATGTCAGACAAACCCAGATCAGGGTCTTTCTACGGAGCAGCCAGCCAATACACCTCTAGACTCTCAAGGTCATAAAGAACAAGGGAAGTGTGGGGACTGTCACAGCTAATAGGAGACGGGCAACGTGTTGGAGCGCTGATTAGATGCTGGAGCAGAAAGAGGACATTAACGGAAAACCTGTCCAAAGTTTAGTTCATAGTAACGTACTGCAGTGGGTTGAATGATGGTGCCCCCCACCCCCTGCCTCGCCATCCACCAAAGGATTACAGACGTCCTAACCCCTGGAACCTGTGAATGTTGCCTTGTCCAGAAAAATTGCTTTGCAGATGTAATTAAGTCAAGGATCTCCAGATGAGAAGATCATCTTGATTATCTGGGTGGACCCTAAATCCAATGACAATTGTCCTTATAAAAGAGACACAGAGAGACACACAGAGAAGAGGAGTCCATGTGACGATGAAAGTAGAGATTGGAGGAGGGAGCCACAAGCCAAGAAATGCCAGCAACCTCCAGAAGCCAGAAGAGACAGGGGATGGGATGTCCCCTAGGGCCTCTGGAGGGGTGCAGCCCTGCAACATCTTGACTGGGACTTCTGGCCTCCAGAACTGTGAGAGAATAAATTTCTGTTGTTTTAAGCTCAAGTTTGTGGTAAATTGTCATAGCAGCCCTAGGAGAGTAATAAAGGTACAAATGTCAATTTCCTGCTTTGATAAATATACTATAACAAGGTAAAATGTTAATAATAAGGGAGACTAGGTGAGGAGTGTTAAAAGATAAACTAATGCGCATTAAATTTTTAAACGGTTTATTTGAGCAAATAGGGATTCAAGAATCAGGCAGCACTGAAATGTAAATTCTGAAAGACTCCACCAAAGGGGGACTGGGAATGTCAGGTGTGGGGACCAGATGTCAGGTCCGTGTTCCCTGGTTCTTGGTTCCCAGTACCAAAGAATGGTTGCTGGTACCAAGTTGATGGAGCAAATGAGCAGACCAAGCAGATGCAAGCAGGCAAAGCACCAAAGTTTACTAAAGTGTAGTACTTTCCAGGGAAGGAATGGGTCAATCCCTGCGAGTGGAGGAGACCGTGAGTTTAACGAGATTTTCCCTTTTATGCTGATTCCCTAATTTTATGTTTAGTGGGGGGTGGAATATTCATGATTTTTCTTGGAAAAAGGTGGAGAATTCCTGGAACTGGGAACCCTCCCTATTTTTAACTTTGTAAGGCAATTTCCAGGGGTTGCCATGGTATTTGTATACCATGGTGCTGGTGGATGTGATTTTGACCATGTTAATGAAAGTAGGTCACTCGAGGATACCGTCACCTTACTTGTACTCATGCTCCAAAGACCCTCATTTGTGGTCTTGATCACATCTCCACTTTGTGGCCTTTCTACCTCTTTCTGGTTGGTCGGTCCTTGGAAACCCCCTATTGTAGACCAAATATCTGGTTAGTCCTTGGGGACCCCTCGACACATCATCTGTTTCTTCTTGGTAGCCCCCTTCTGGTCAATATATTCCTCCTAGTAGACAAAGCATCTCCCAACATCATCAATTTCTCAATGGACCCCCGCAGACAAAGTATCTGTTCCCCTTCCTCCTTGTCCCAACCTAACAGGAGAAAGCCTTTATGGAGTGAATATGGAAAAAGAGCAAAGATATTGTCTGATTGGTTAAAGTCTGAGAATGGCCCATTGGCTGCCTGTGATTTCCTGAGCTCAAGTTCCACTTTGCTTTTGTAGGAACCCCAGGCATTAGAGCCACCCTATCTGATGGCTTCCGATTCAATTATTTTAACAGCGGTGTGTATACAAGAACTCTCAGAACTATCTTTGAAATTTTTCTGCAAGTATAACATTATTCCAAGAAAAGTTTATTCAAAAAAATACAATTCGACTGAAAGAAAGGTACATATTTTACCCCTACTTGGTTATGAGTCAAACGGAATATTTCTCAAATAATTCTAAAAGTTTACATCAATGATAATGATAATGGGTCAGGGTTTAACCACTCATGCAAATCAATTAGCTTTTCTTATATCTTCCTTATTTTAACTAAAAATATTTGACTTGAAATTTGCAAGGAAAACAACAAACCTTATGCAAGTTTTTTTTTTTTTT
>NW_012148875.1:780984-798574 GCF_000956105.1 Propithecus coquereli | reverse complement strand
AAAAAAAAAAAAAAAAAAAAGCACCTTTGAAGAGTCTAAATTCTTTTTTTTTCCACTGTAGGCTCCCTTGTTTATGCAGAGCCCGTTCCAATATCCTCCTCATCTTTCTAGCCCAGGCTTTCTCAATTTTAGCATTATTGACATTTTGGGCCAGATAATTCTTTATTGTGGGGAACTGGCTTGAGTCTTATAGGATGAGGCAAGGTGGTGGTTAATTTTATAAATCAACTTGGCTGGGCCACAGTGTCTAGATAGTTGATCAAACGTTATTCTGGATGTTTTTATCAATATGCTTTTTCTTTTTTATGAGATTAACATCTAAATCTGTGGACTTTTAGTAAAGCAGTCACCCTTCACAATGTAGGTGAACACCATCCAATCAGTTGAAAGCCTTCAATAAATAAATAAATAAATAAATAAGAGGGACCTTCCCCAAGCAAGAAAGGATTCCTCCAGCAGAGCCTTTGGACTCAAACTCCATCTCTTCCCTGAGTTTCTGGCCTTGCAGCCTACCCCATCAGACTTTGGACTTGTCAAGTGTCTTAGTCCATTTTGTGTTGCTGTAACAGAATACTTGAGACTGGGTAATTTATAAAGAAAAGAGGTTTATTTAGCTCATACTTCTGTTGGCTGGGAAGTTCAAGATTGGGTGGTTGGATTTGGTGACTTCTGGTGAGGGCCTCATGCTGTGTCAAAACTGATTCTTCTCACATTTTCCAAATATGTTCTTACAAAAGAACACTACTTTTTCCTTTAGTGTCCAGCACCTTGCTAAGACATTATATTCATTCACTTGAATTATCATAGAAAGTTGATGTTTTGTCAATGAAGAAACCGAGGCATAAGATGCTTAAATAACATGCCCAAATGACAGCAAATAGATGCTAAATCTGATTTTTAGGTCTGGCAAACCAGTGTCTCCTCTTCCTAGTAGGCTAAGTTTCCTTGAAGTAACTTATCTTCAAGTGGCTTAAAGTTTGGAAAATTAAAAAAAGAAAAAAAATATATAGATATTTCAGAATTTGGGTCACCATATTTATGTAAAATGTTTCATTATTGTGTGAAGGTAAAATCTTCCCATGGTGTAAGATTATGCTTTTGATAGTTGATTTGTCTACAGTAGGCTATTCAGCAGAACATTAAAATCTCTGTAGCATTGCCCAGGTAGCTATTGCTCTGTTGTCCTCATGTTCATGCAAAAAGAAGAGAAATGAATTTGTTCAACTAGTTCAGCACATGAATGCAATGGATACCAGTCAGTGGAATTTCTACTTCCGAAGAACCTCAGAACTCACATACCAGAAAAAGTAACCTGGTAAAGGAGGAGGAGTCAGGAGGAGAAGACAATTATCACAGTCAAAGCAGTGCCTCTTACAGTAGCTTTCCTGGCCTCAAGGTGCGTGGCAGTGGCACATGACTCGTGTCACTATTTGCACACATTAGGGGCTTGCCGGACCTGGAGAGCTTCACTCTTGTTCTGGTTCTGCCCTATGTTCTCAGTGCAAGTATTGCTAACAATACTTGTACTTGTACTTAAGGAAATTCTGGCAGACATTGAACTCTACCTGTCATTTTAACCAAGCTCCACTCTAAGAAGGCAGTGTCTTCATCTAAGGAGAGAAAGCAGAGTCTCTCCAGTTCTCTAGTATTTTAGAAGGTTTATTTTCCTGCAACTCCTACAGAAGCTTTGATTTAGATTTCCCTGTCTCTCTTTTTGAACTCTTTAGAAACTGGGAGGCAGAGATCCCATTATTTCCCATTTCTTCTTTCTGTAGAAGAAAAGGGAGCTAAAGATTAGATTTGCTCTTGGGGTGTGTGCGGGATGAGATGAGGCTTGGGCTTGACTGATGATTTCTCTGTTTCATTGTTTAAGTACTGGAAGTAATTTGATATTGCTCTATAGGTCTATCTGAAGAGCAGCACTTCATATTAGTAAGAAAAAATAATTCAAAGCAAGCATTTTTTTGAGTGCCATCCTCAATAATTTTTCATTAATGTGCAATTTCAATTGTTTTTAAAAATAGAAGTTGGCTCGTGGAGGAAAGTGCAGAGGAGAGGGTCAATTCTCAAGTCATGAATAGTGACAAGTGAAATTATATGGAGAAAGGAAATCAATCCCGCCAAATGAGAAGGGCAAAGGAGGAGTGGAAGCAAATGAATCATTACCCACAACAATCCAATTTCTCCACATTTGTGAGCTGGAATCCAAAAAAAGTCCTCAGTGCACTATTGGTAATGAAATATTATTGATAGATTTCTAAGCAACTTCAGAGACAGTGACCCGTTACTCTCAGGGTAGAGCTTTGCTTTGCAGGGAAAGAGAATTTGAAAGGTTCCAAGAGAGAATCTCTTCTGCATGATTTTACTTTCTTTTCTCCATTAACGAGAGGTAACTCTGAGATTGGGTAGGGTTATAATCGCTTGGTAGGGTTGCTAAATTTTATTTGGATGTGCAAGCATCAAACTGTGCAAAGGAGTAGCACAACTCTGATTTGAATTAAAATAGAGTGCGCGAGTCTGAGCATGGCTTTTGATGAGCTGTGTGGCCTTGGGCGACATACTCATCTTTTCTCAGTGTCCCCTTCCTCTTCAAACACCGAGACTGTACACCAGCTTCCCCACCAAGTCCTTTCCAACTAAAATCCTATGCGGCAGGAAGTGATGCTTTTACTTCTTCTGTTGACTATTTACTTTAGAACGAGTATCTCAATTTTAGACTGTTACCTGTTACGAATTGGAGGGGTAGAGTAAATAAAGAGGAGGATCCAGAAACATTATCAAAGCTGACTACTGGAGTGAAATTTACCCCAGCTTTTGAAATTCTAAACAGCATCTAAAGATTTGTGTTTTGCTGTATATCTTATGGTGTCTACCTAAGGAGACATAGTTGTAGTGTTCTCAATTTATTTTCTGTTGTATGCGGCTTAAATTTGGCAGATGGGTTGTTATGCTGTTTCTGAGATGCTTCTGGAATCCAGAGTGTGCACTTTGCCATCTGAAATGTCAAATGCCCCGCGCATGTGTTCTCACTTAAGTTAGTTAATGAGATCCTGTCTGCTTGGAAGGGTTCATGCTTGGAGGGATGAGGTATGCTCTCTGAGAAATTATTTTCTTATGTTAGAATTGTACCCATTATTATAATCATGATTATATGAGAAAGGACTGCAGAAATGGAATGGTAGGATCGTGTCTACACAACAGCAAGTAATTCAGCTGGAGATAAAATGGCACTGAGCCCCTGGAATGCGAGGCCTTCACCGAAGATCTTTAAGTGGCTGTTTCAATTTAGAATGAAAGTGAGGGGGACGTAGGTTGTCGTGAGTGGTGCAAGGTCAGGGATAACCAGGCCCACACACATTTGTGTTTGTCCATGATGTCAGACTTTTGTGATGCTATTTCAATCATAAAAGCCACGAGCTTCATGCAGTTCCCAAGGAGGCAGTTCTCCTTATCACTGCCCGTTCACTTGGTCATCAGAGCCTTGAGTACGCAGGCTCAAGTCACTCCACAAGTCAGCCAGTATTGCAAACCATGCATAGGAGTGTACTTATGGCATATGTAAAGTTATTCATTAAAATTCCCACATCCAGTGACATTTAACATCAACAGAAAAGAGGGATGGGAAAGGGGACTAATGAACCAGTCCACGTAGAGCACTGTAGATGAGAACACACTGGGCAGACCCTGTCGGTCGTCAGTGGAGCGGTCACTGTCTGGCAAGGAAGATTTCTTGATTTGGGCACCTTTGGTGGCAGGTGCCTGGGTGCTTATTGTGTGACCACAGGACAGTCACTAGTGCCTGGCCAGAAAAGTCCTGTTCTTTTTATGGCCCTTGAGTCATCTGGTGGGGACTGATAGTAAAGGACTGTGCCCTTATCTGTTTGGTGCAGTCTGTGAACGTCTGGTCCCTGTTGGCACAATTACTTTGTTTTTTATTTTTATTTTTTAAAGGTCTTTTTTAATTGTATTTTTCTTTTTATTTAAGAATATTTGGGGGGTACATACAGTTTGGTTACATAGTTTGTTTTTGTACAGTTTGAGCCAAAGTTATAAGTGTGCCCTTCACCAAGATAGTGTGCACTGTACCTGTTAGGTGTGAATTTACCCGTTCCCTTCCCCCCCACCTACTTGATTTCCATTGAGTTTTACTTCTATATGTTGCACACACGTGCTGAGCGATTAGCTCTAATTTAGTGTTGAGTACATGTGGTGTTTGTTTTTCCATTCTTGTGATAGATACTTCACGAAGGAGAATGGTCTCCAGTTATATCCCTGTTAGTGGGATTACAAACTAGTACAACCTCTATGGAAAGTAGTATGGAGATACCTCAAAGAACTCAAAGTAGACCTACCATTTGATCCAGCAATCCCACTGCTAGGTATTTACCCAAAGGAAAAAAAGACATTTTATAAAAAAGATACTTGCACTTGAATGTTTACAGCAGCACAATTCACAATTGCAAAGATGTATAAACCACCCAAGTGGCCATCAATACATGAGTGGATTAATAAAATGTGGTATATGCATACCATGGAGCACTACTCAGCCAACAAAAGTGGTGATGTAGTATCTTTTGTAAGAATTTGGCATGATGATGTTAAATGGATTCTTTTTCTAAGATGGGTTCACTATGTCAGGGGTGCCTTTATATGTAGGTTTATTACCAAAGTGAAAGAGTTGAGAACTAGCAGGAAAGAGGATAGGAAATGAATTTTAAAAAAAGAAGAAGAAACTGAAAAATTAGACCCTGCTTGTCTGTGTAACATGTTTGTGACCTTTGTCTTCAGAGCTAGGTCTCATTGTCCTGGGCTGAAGACCAGTTGCTGTGCAGCAGTTGGCACCTTGATCGGCAAGGACAGACCCCTAAGGCCAACGGTGATTTTCTGAATGACCTTCCTCCTCTCTCCCCTGCCCCTTTCTAGCCTCCCACATCCCCTTCAAGGATTAGGCCACCTTTTGAAAACCAGATTATAAGAGTATCATGGGTGGGTGGCAAGACTGTTCCCAAGTGAAGAAATTGAGTATTCTCTGTCCCAAAATATGCTTCCCAAGGATAAAGGATTAAATTCTTCCTCAATTCTACTAATTCCTTACAAAAGTGTTCGTAAAATGATACTTTTAAAATTTAACACTATTTTTAGCAGAGAATTTAGGGAAGCACTGAATAATTTCACAGTCACACTGGGATTCTGGAACCCCCTCGATAACAGACATGACTCACTAATATAAGAAAACACACTTTATAGATCCCTTCAGTATAAAGGGATCACAAATTTTTGCAATATAAACTCCATAGGGGGTTAGTTTTTGTATATTTTGAGTTTGATTGTTTTGTTTTTTAGTTTGCTTTATTGTATATTTGGAAACAAATTATAAAGCTTAAAGGATGTGAATAGTTGATAGTTGGAGACATCTCTCAAAATGTATCAATAAAGTCTTACGTTAAATACCATGCTACAGGCTGGGCATGGTGGCTCATGCCTGTAATGCCAGTATTTTGGGAGGCTGAGGTAGGAAAATCACTTGAGGCCAGGAGCTGGAGACCAGAGTGGGCAGCATAGCGAAACCCAACCTCTGCAAAAAAATAAAATAAAATAAGAAAAAATTAGCCGGGTGATGGTATGCAGCTACTCAGGAGGCTGAGGCAGGTAGAGCACTTGAGCCCAGGAGTTTGAGGCTGCAGTGAGCTATAATAGTGCACTGCACTCCAGCCTGGGCGAAAGAGTGAGACTCTGTCTCAATATATAAAGCTACAAAAGTATAATTCCTATTTAAGAACCAGTTTACACTTTAATGCTTAGAAAGTACAACGCATTTCATTCATTTCAATGTAAAACATTGTATTTTCTTTTCCCTTCCTTCCTTCCTTCCTTCTTTCCATCCTTCCTCTCTCTTTCTCTCTCTTTTTTTCTGTCTTTCTGTCTTTTCTTCTTTCCATGAATGCTTGTAGCTCTACATGAATTATTGTATAATGCTTTGAAGTTGACAAATTTTAGAATGTCCTGTGGATTGTATCATTTGATCTCCATAACATCTTGTGAAATATTAATTTTAAAAAAATGATAAATGATTCAAACACATCAGCTGCTTATCAGTGCCTCATCAGTGTTCTCTCACAACTAACTTATAGGTCATTTACTATCTTTACCTGTATACATTATTGGATTACAGAGATTAAGTCACTTGCCCAAAATGTTATGGCTAGTAAATGGCTGATACAGAACTTGAACTCTGGTCTGATTTCAAAACTGTACCCTGAACCACAGGTATAAAGTCAGTTTATTTAACCGCATTGAAGGAAATCTTCAAAGTGGTGTGGCTAAATCTGAATGCTTGGAGAAGTGTAATGTGCAAGAAAAAATAATATTAGTCTATGTTGCTTTAAAGGGCAGATTGCACCAGCACCAATAGGGTTAAAAGGGAAGCAAATTTCAACTTAATATAAGTTAAAATAGTCTAATACCTAGTGTTTCCCAACAATAAATTAGGCTGTTTTTGAAGTGATCTCGCCAGCGCTGGAGGTGTGCAAGCAGCTGTTAAACAGAAATATCTCTGAAATAAGAGAGAAGCAATTTATGTAGCTGCTGTGATGTAGACTGTGCTACCTAGGTGGCCTTTGAACATTAGATTCTGTGCTTGTGTATATACATAAAACGGACTCATCACTGCTGGGCATGTTGCAATAAGCTAGCTGCAGAAAGAAAATAGCTATGGAGGGCGTGTATAATTTTGCATTAAATATCCCTCAAATTCCATCGTAGATACTTGTGATAAAAATAGCTATTCAAATAATTAAATATGATTATTATGCTTTCATCTCTCCTCAGATGTAAAACGTATAAGATATTCATGAGAACATAAGAGTAAAAAGAATGGGTGCTTAAAAGCTTGTGGGAGGAATGGAGGCACCTGCTGGAAGCTACTGAGCCCTCCACTCCTAAATATAACGGACGCACGTTCCACTGCCTGCTGCCAAGCCGTGTTTCACAGCGGAGGGAGGACTTTCGTACCGAACGCCATGGAGTACACAGGGATTCCATAAGCAAAGGATATATGATATTTAGGGCTTCTCACCTCACATTATTTCAGTTACAAGTATTTCTTCTACAACTTAAGACAGTTTTACTATTTTGTTGTTTCTATTGTGGAGTAACACATGCCTTTGTGATTCTGTAAATCTCTAACTCCAACATATGTGAGAGATTTTTGAGTTTAATAGTCTTTTTTTATTATTTTTTATGAGAGATATAGTAAGGATATATCATGGTTTTTTGGCAGTGAGATCAAGATGTTTTATGCCCAAGAATATAAATATCTCTCCAAATTGTTTTTACTTTACTTTCTCTGTTTTCTTGTGACTTTCCATTCTTATTTCTTGGGACTTGAAGGTTTATTCCTTCTAAATTTTAATGTTTGAATGGAGTCAAACCCCATTTTACTCTTTTGAATTATTGTTTTTCTTTTATTACATGAGTAATACACTCACAAACTAAATAAATAATTTAAAGATCTCAGAGTATGAAACAAACAGCAAGGTTCGTCTGCCTGGCTCCTGTCCTGCTCCAAGAAGTTCACTTGTTGTCTTTTCTCCTGGTAATCACATTTATATCCCAAATACTATGTTTCCACCTTGCTCTGTCCTTGCGTCCACTACGAGCTCTAGTGATTCCCTGTCACAACAGGTGACAAGCTGAGCTCACTTATTCTCATCCCACCTCGCTTCCTCACTTCTTCCTTCTCTTTCCAATTTTGATAGAATTATATTCAATTCCTCCCATGTGATATTTTTATATTATCACACTTAAATTTCAATTTCTTTATCCAGCCACTTTAAAAAATATTCCTTGGCTACTCACCATGTAAATTCAGTATGTCAAGGACCTTCTATTATCTTTGACCTCTGAAATTTTGCCATTTGTCAACTATTATTTTAAAATTATAAAATTTTATTGAACATGTCATTATGTTGTCTTTTCTGCTTTGTATGTGGATTGATCTAAAAACTGAAAACCAGTAAGTATAAAAATAATAGTTGTTTACAAACATTATGCATGTATAGCAGTTGCTGCATACGGATATATGTCAAAAGGAAAACTGGGCCACTCAAAGGCGAATATTCCCACTGCCATGTTTAAATAGGTTGTCTTTTTTTAATACTTAGCTAATTTCTAAAATCATATCCTGTTTTATTTTGTTTCATGAGGACCATGTTTTCTGGTACTGTTTTATTGTTGCTTTCCCTGAAGTTTTTGATCACTTCTTTTCTTCCCTTTTTTTGCAAAAGAATAAAATACCTTCACATTATCACTAACATCACCTTATTGCTTTATCATAGAATTTGTTAAAGTAAATCCATTATCTTTTTGAAGTTATCCTTCCTGGTGTCCTTGACTCTACTCATATGCAGACAGCTTAGAAGGCACCACACCCCTAAGTCAGGTCCACTGTCTCTGGCATCCCATGGATCCTTCTCTCTTGGATACTTTTTTCCATATTCATGAAATAAACTACTAAGTTAAATTTTTTTCCTGCCAACATTGTTTGTAATGAGTTTTGAATATCCAAAAATGTCTTCTTTCCCTCATTGAGCTATAGTGATTTTTTGGCTAAATGTGCTTTACTGCAGTACACTGAAAATTTATTTTGCTCATTGCTCATTCCAGATGCCAAGTAGACTTTTATTTTGTTGGTCTTTTTTTTTCCTTTCTGGAAACTTTTGTCCTGGTATCAAATCAAAGACCACTTTGGCTGCAGGGTAGAGGATGGGCTGGAGGGACCCGGGGTGGGAGACACAGAGCAGCTAGGAGGTCCCTGGGGAGGCTGGATGAAGGGTTACGTTGGTTTGAATGGAATATAGGGACTAGAGGGAAAGGAGAGAAGTGGGTGGGGTCTAAAAGGATTCAGGATGTGTAGATGAACTGGGTATGGGAAGTTAGGGAGAGGTGGTGTCAAAGACTAAGGTTTCTGGTTTTCAGGAAATGTATGAATGGTGGTGCCAATGTCTGAAATTAGAAGGTGGGATAGAAGAGGGAGAGATGTATGCACAAAGATATTAGCTTGGTCCTGAATGTGTTAAACTTTATTTCAGACACCTAAGAGGTAATATCAAATGGATTTATGAGGCTGGAGCAAAAAACAATGCCCGAACTGGAGACAAATAAATTTGTGAGTTATCTGTGGGGAACCTGTGGCCCCAAGGGCATATGTGGCCCTCCAGATCCCCATGTGTGGACCTTTGGATCCAAATTTGGATTCAGTCAAAAGGCTGCACTCAAGGATTCAGAAGGCCACATGTGTCCCCAAGGCCGCAGGTTCCCCACCCCAGTGTGGAGGAGAATGCGTCTGAACAGGGACCAGAGAAAATGTGGCCAGAACAGTTGGAGGCAAGGCAGGTACGTTTTCCCACACAGAAGCAAAGGAAAGAACTTGCTTCAGAATGGAGAAACCAGTCAATAGTACAGAATCTGAGAGGACAAGATGGATAAACTCAAATATGTCTTTATTCTATGGTGACATGACTAAAAGCTTATTTGTTAAGGAGAGAGTCTCCAAAGCCAATATGGTGTGGGTTGATGAATGAATGAAGTGTAAGGAAATAGAGACAAATATTGAACGCTCTCCTGACTAATTTGGTTATGAAGAGAGAATAAAGATGGTGGCTGGAAGACAGCGAATGAGTGAGGAATCTTTTTGTTTGCTTGGGTTTTCTTTTTGTAAATATCTACTTAGAAGGCTAGATTGAATTTAAAATAGAGAAAAGGAATAGTCTATAGTCTATACCAGGAGTTAGCAGAATTTTTCCATGAAGGGCCAGATAGAAAATATTTTAGTCTTTGCAAGTCTCTGCCACAACTAATTGACTCTGCCATTGTAGCACGAAAGCAACCACAGACAACGTGTAAATGCATGAGCATGGCTAATTTCCAATAAAAATTTATAGATGCTGAAATTTGAATTTTATATAATTTTTACATGTGATGACATACGATTCTCGTTTGGGTTTTTTTCCAAACATTTCAAAATGTAAAAGCCATTCTTAGCTCTGAGCCATTCAAAAACAGGCAGGACCCAATTTGACCTATCCCCCTAGTCTGAAAATTGCAAGGTTCCTGGGGAGATGGTTGGGCCTGGGGTTTTCAAAGAGAAGATAGAAGGGATTAACCTTAAACTTAGGAGAAAGGTTCAGATTCTGGCTTTACCATTTAGCAGGTCTGTGACCTTGGGAAAGTCACCCAGTTGCATGGGGCCCAGTTTTCCAGGTGAATAATTAGTACCTACCTCACAGCATGGTAGTGGAGAATCACCGTGATAGAGGGTATGATATGCTCCCTGCAAGGCCCGCCTAGCACATCGGTCAGCATTATACAGCAGACGGCGCTGTCCTTCAATGCATACGAAATTACAAATATGCTTGAACTTTGGCATAGCTGAAAAAAAATTAAACTTTAATAGTAAAGTCAAAGATTATATTTTGACTGATTATTGTTAGCTGTTGAGTTAAAGGTGAGAAGAGGGAGTTTTGTTAAAAGTATAATAAATAAATGTTAAGCAATGAACATGACTGTTTCATGAGAAACAGCATAACTATGTGTACAGGCCATTCTGCGTTCACAGAGGAGATGTGTGTGAACTGAGACCGACTCCAGCTGCCAGGCTAGTCCTTCGGAGCAGGATCAGCGGGCAGCAAGGCCCGGTGCGTGTGTATGCCCACAGCTAAGAATGTTTTCTACACATTTACAGAGCTGTAAAAAGAAAAAAGGAAGAGAAGATATGACAGAGGATGTGTGTGGTCCACACAACTTGAAATATTTATTCTCTTTTATAGAAAAAGTGTACTGAGTTTGGAGAGCTGAGGTTGCACTAATCTCCTGAATCCAACCTAATCTCATTCCACACCCATTCCTATGTGTGGTCAGTGGAAGTTTTCAGTTTACTATAAAATAAGTAACACATTTGTTGGCCAATTCACAATATTTTCAAATAAAATCATAATAGAAATGTAGAAAAACCACAAGGAGTGTTGTCTAATTTTAAATGTCTTTTCTCACCTAGATAACTTTGATGATTAGATAATTTTTCTTAGCTAATCCCTTCTTATGCAGACTGTCAATATATACCTGCAGAAAAAAATATATTTCTAAAACTAGTGGAACCCAATTATTTAATGAATGAAGGTATTATACACTTATTGTCAACATTTTATATACATTCATTTAGCTCTTGTCCTTTTTGGCAACATTTTCCTCCTTTTGTTTTCTTAGTAATTTCCAGGGCCATGAGAGTAGAATATCACATAGTGTCTTGATGTTTTTAAAAGTAATTTGTTTGAGAACAAATCCAATGACATTAATAAATAGTACATTGGGTTTTATATGCATAAATGTATTTTTTAATGTGGAGTCATATGTATCACTGATAGAACAAAATAAACATGTAAAAAATGTCAGCAAATACAAAGGAATCTCTGAGAGGCTGACTTTACAGCCTTAATTATTTGTTTGGTATTTGCTTTGCTCTATATTTGTCATGCTCTTTGGTTCTTCTGTTTTTATTTTTCTTTTGAAAATTCTGGTTTTTGTGTGTGCGTGTATATATTAGGATCATTCTCTAGGAGAGAATTTGGTCATCTGTATTTCCCTTTTGGCTTTTTTTGATTTTGTTTTTGCTTCTCTTTTTCATGTTCCCAGTCTAAAAACACATGATTGCTTTTATCCCAGTTGTCTCTCCCGTTATCACTGGACACCAGACCAAGTACAGATCACATTCCCTCTTGCACTCATTTTAGGTGTTTGCTTGTGTGTGTAACTCGTGTATTTCTTCTACATTTTGAGAGGGGGAAAAAAGCCACAATATTTTTCTAGCGTAATTTTCCTCCTATTTATTTTTCTGTTCTGAAGGAACAATTGAACTAATTATTAAATTCCTCCAGTACTAAGAACTCTACCTCATCTAGATTAAGTGACGATAATCTGGTAATTTTGGAGTTGGGAAAAATAGTCCACCATGCCAAGGACACCTAATTCTTGTGCAGTCTTTGTTCTCTCTTCTTCCTAATTCTATGACCCCCTGAGTTGCCGTGGGGCTCACAGCCACCCAACTAGACACAACATTTTGAGCCGCATGAGTAAACTTTGGTGACAAACATGCAAGTGGAACTGGTATGTACAAATTCCAGATGACGTATATGAAAATAAGCAGCTTACCCTCCACACTTCCTCTCTCCCCTTCCAGGGGCAGGAATGTGGAAGTTTGGTGGTGACCTGAGCTCGAGTGTGCAGGGGTGAACAATACACCCAAGAATACACCACGGCAGTAACCTGGATCCTGGAGAAAGTACACCTGATTGCCCGGGACTGCCTGCCAACTTTTGGGCTGTTCTATGGGATAGAAATATATTTCTATCTTTTTTGAATTATTTTTACCGTGAGTCTCTTTATTGCACAATTAACTTTTACCCTAACATCCACTGTTCTAACTATACCTGCTATCCCATAACCTCTTTCTTTTCTTGGAAGATACAGGAAGCATCCCCCAAGATACCTCCAACCCATTTGAGAGATAGAAGCAGCATTGCTAGGGTTATAACAGTTGTTTTGATAATTTCCCTCTGAGTGAGAGTGACTTAACATATAAGTTAAAGGCCTGGCATGGTGGCTCACACCTGTAATCTAAGCACTTTGGGAGGCTGAGGCAGGAGGACACTTGAGGCCAGGAGTTCAAGATCAGCCTGGACAATATAGTGAGACCCTCATCTCTAGAAAAATAAAATAATTAGTCTATCATAGTGGTGCTAGCCTTTAGTCCTAGCTACTTTGGAGGGTGAGGCACAAGGATTGCTTGAGCCTAGGAGTTTGAGGCTGCAGTGAGCTATGATTGGGCCACAGCACTCCAACCTGGGTGACAGAGAGAGATCCTGTTTGTAATAAATAAATAAATAGATAAATAAATGAATAAATAAAATGAATATATATATATATATATATATATATACACACACACACATAATGTATAATTTCAATAAGAAAAATAAAGTTGGGTTAAGTGGATAAAAAGTGTTTTGAGTACAGGGCAAGGGTGGCTAGAACTAGCTTCTCTGAGGAGGTGACATTTAAACAAACACCTAAAAAACTGGGGAGGCAGGGAAGAGCATTGTAATGGATCAGGACACCTGTAGCTTCCATGTGTCTACTCCTGGACCATTACCTTTTATAACACAGCCACCATGTTAAAAGAACCTCAAGCCATGTGGACAGATCATATGGAGTAGAACCTAGCTCCTGTTGAGTGCTCAGATACCAATCGGCGGCAGCTACCAGCAGGTGAATGAGCCATCTTTGATGTGTCTGCTTAGTTGAGCCTCCAGGTGACTGTATCACTAGCTAACACTACATCTAGAAGAACTGCCCAGCTGAGCACAGTCCACCCACAGAATCGTGAAAGATAATATTTGTCTTTGTTGCTTTAAGTTACTAAATAGCTACTTAAATTTCAGTATGATTTGTTACACAGCAATATGTGTCTAAATCAAGTATTTTAAGAAGAGAACATATAGCAAGTACAGAGGAGTAAGGTGGGGTTATATGTGGCACATTTCTGGAACAGCAAGGAGACCATTGTAATTAAAGTGGAGTTAGTAAGTGGGAGAATATTATCGCAAGGAGCCAGAAGCCAGGTGTCTTATATATTAATACCAGGGGTCAGCAAACTATTTGGTCCACAAGTAGTCTGCACTATTTTATAAATAACGTTTTTATTAGCTCACAGGTGTACTCATTCATTATGCGTTGTCCATGGCTGCTTTCATGTACCAGTGACAAATCTGAGTAGTTGAAACAGAAATCATATGACCTACAAAGTCTAAGTTACTTACTACCTAGCTCTCTTCAGAAAAAGTTTGATGACCCATTATGGACCACTGTAACCCACTGCAGGGCTGGAGCAGAGGACTGGCATGATACAGCTTATGTTTTACAAAGACCCCTCTGGCTGCTGTGTGGAGGATGGACGGAAGAGAGAAGAGGGGAAGCAGGGAGGGTGCCAAAAAGGCCGGTGTTGAAAGATGACTAAGTAGAATTCGTAGAGGTTGTGAAAATTGTTCAAATGAAAAATACATCTTGAAGGTAGAATTTTAGAATTGATTGAATTTTAGATTGATTAGATGTGAGAAAGTTCAAGGATAACTCCAAATTATTTTAGCTTCAGCAACTGATAAAATAGGCCAATAAATAGTAGTCAAGAAATCATTTTTGATGTAGTGATTGTCAATAGGGATATGTTTTTGGTACAACATATACTTATATTTTACTTATTCTCTAGTGAGATGAATATATCAGTAATGAGGGTATGAGCTGGTATTTTCATGCACAAACATTACTTTTTCTGTTAGAGAAACACATTTTTTTGTTGAGTTTTTCGTTGTTGAATCGTTCATCGAAAATGGTGCAATGGTGCCTTAGGACATGTGACCATCAGGGTTTCCTGTTACGTAGGCAGTCAGTCTCTGTAGGAAGTCCCTCTAGGTCTGGGGGCCCCATTGTATGTCACCAGGTGGGAAGCCATGAATAAGTTAGTTTCTTGTTTTCCTTGGGAGTGGCTTATCCATTCTTAACCCTGCATAGCCATTTTGGACACAGCTGCTTCATCACACTAATAAATCATCACCTTGGTGATTACACTGCCTGCTACACTCAGAAGCTTCAGAAGAGGGAGGTCTTCTAAAAACAGCTGCAAATGGGGGCTCAGCAAAGGGAGATGCTCCCTGGAGGTGACTTGGATTAGCCTCAAGGAACAGCCAACTGAGCAGAGGTTGTTTGCCCTCCTGTGACACCCACGCAGTCCAGGTATTGGAAAATTTAATGCAGAAAAGACAATTCACTTAAGAAATGACCTCTCACTACTGAAAATCACCTTTCTGAGGGATATATGCTTATAGCTGTCACTTCCAAATCCAGCAACTTTTAGTTTCGACACCAAAATGTGTGACCTAGCACCTCTCAGGAAATGGGAACCTTCTGAAAACCTAGAAACTTTACCTTGATTAGAAACAGCACATTGCTTAGCTGAAGTAACTTGTTCCTGCTCACTGTGAACCCTCCACCTACCTGGCAGGCAGCTTCCTCGTCCTCCTTTGAAGAATCTGGTCACAGAGTTTGCTGCATCCCACGGAAGCTCCAGGATGTTGTTCAAAGCCGTCCACTCGGCATGCCGCTCCTTAGTGAAGTTCTCGCTTCTCTCAAGTCTGGGTTTAGGTGAGGACCTTTTCCTCCAAGAGCATATTTGATCAATTCCAAGAGGAGCAGAGAGGGCAGACAAGATTTGGACAGATAGAGAAGGACAAAGTCTTCTGGGGACAAGGCACAATGAGAACTGCTTTGGGAAGCACAGGAAGGCCACCTGGAGTGCCCCGGGGCCCAGGACTCCTGGGCAGACCCCAGAGTCCTGTGGCTTTCATTAAATGGGTTTCCATTGCCTTTGAAATTTTATCACCAAAAATCCATAAGCACCATTTAGCATAGTTTTCCGGACTAAACAAAAAGATGAACATATTGGTGTGTAACTGTAGCACAGTTGGGAAAATAAATGGAACTCAAAGAACAACTGTTCCTCCTTCCGATGGCTGTGTCTCTGCTCTGAGCTCCAAGGCCATCCTGTGGGAACAGGAGGCTCCTGCCTCCTGTTGAGTGCTGAAGATAAGAGTCCCCCAAATCGCAGCCTGGAATGAGAATTGATATCAGATGCAATGATAAAGCATTGACAATTTTTCGAGCTTAGGAACAGCTTCCCTTTGCAGCTGCGAGGCCGCCTTTTGTATTTACGAGCTCTTGGTGAGTACTGCGACAGGTTTATTATTTGTTGGCTTTCTCCAGCATTGCACAGTAAAAATTGTTTTCAAAGAGTATTCAAAAGTGGAGCTGGCTGTCATTGTAGCAAACCAAATCCATCCACTGATATATTTCACTCTCTTGATTGATAACTGGCTCGGTGCTTTGGCATTTCAGGAAAAGAGTAGAAAGAGAACAAGTCTCAGAGGTCATTAATCGTTTTTCTCCCTCAGACTCCCCTGGGGAGCTGCTTGTGCCATTATCCACATTTCTTACTGCTGATCTCAACAACTCCTTGCTGGCCCCAAACATCAGGTTGTCACCAGGTCTCCCTTCGGTTAAGGCAGTCCTCTCATCCTGAGAGCCACCTCCGTGCACGCACAGAAGCGGCTGCTCCCTGGGGAGAGTCCTCGAGGCCCAGGGCTAGGCTGGACCCTTAGATCCCAGCTTTTCAAAAGGAGCCTTCCTGGCAGCTTCCCACACTCAAATGAGGAGCAGAGCGAAGTTTTGAGAGGCCTTTTGCTGCTGGAAGCAGCTCGACACACGAGAGACTGTCGAGTTTGAAGCGGGCGTTCACCTGCACATCCTGCGAATCAGTTGCCATGGCCATTTGATATAATTATTCTTGATGTTCCAGCCATCGTGCTTTGAGTTAGTACAGCGGAGAGTCGTAAGTGCTCAGCTAGTTGACAGCACTGAATGCACCGTCTTTGCTGTCAGAGGGAGCCTGTTATTTTTTATTGCTGTAAAAACCTCAGAGTGCTGGATGAAATGTCAGGAATCATTAAACCAAATCAGCCCCCAAAGAAAGAACAGTCAGTGATTATGAAAGCCTGATATGTCTGATTAACCAGAACATGAACCTCGGGGGACCGGGGCTGTGTGTGTGCTTGGGTGGGTGTGCGGACGTCTCCTCTGAGCCCTTTCCTGGATCGCCTCATTTCAAAGAGATTCCTCCAGCTCCAGACGGGTCCAGAACCCCGAGATCTCAGATCCTGCTGTCGGTCTTGGACACAGTGTTCTTTTCACCTGGCAGAACCTGGGGGTGTCGCTGGGCTGCTGGAAGTGTTAACTTCTGCAGAACATTTAAATTAAACACAAATGTCCTCTCCATCTGTCCTCTATGGAATAAACTCTTCTTTCTAGACAAAACTTTTGTTTTCTAAAAATTCTCACTTTTTCCAGTTGGAGCATGAGTATTCTAAGCCCTTCAAATCGCTTGCCCTTCTATTGAGCACTACTTTGCCTGCACTGTTAGCATTTATTAATATTATTGCTTGGGGAAACACTTCCATGTGAAATTATTAAATGATAGAGTGGGAGAGTGTATAAAAATGTGTAAGTGTGCTTTAGTTGATGAAGATAAATAATGATGGCTCGAGGGATCCTTCCCACATCCTCGCCGACTTCTCAGGGGCAGCTTTGGCCTTGGGGAGTCAAACAGGAAATGCACAAGATGGTATCGAGGACTCTCCCCAGGGAGCAGCCGCTTCTGTGCGTGCGCGGAGGTGGCTCTCAGGATGAGAGGACTGCCTTAACCAAAGGGAGACCTGGTGACAACCTGATGTTTGGGGCCAGCAAGGAGTTGTTGAGATCAGCAGTAAGAAATGTGGATAATGGCACAAGCAGCTCCCCAGGGGAGTCTGAGGGAGAAAAAGGATTAACGTCCTCTGAGCAGCCATCAGGGAGAACTCCAGGTTCAGACTGACGTGGCTCTCTACTCCCCTAGCATTCTCTAGAACTTTAAAAATAAAATCTGCATTGCTGT
>NW_012148875.1:769115-769854 GCF_000956105.1 Propithecus coquereli | reverse complement strand
CATTATTAAAATATGCTAGAAATTAAATAATTTCCAACTGTTTGTATTTAGGAGAAACTTTTAAAAATATCAACCCATCTTCAATGCTAACCTGTTAATGCTTAGATCCTAATCACAGCCTAATCTTGTTAATTCTATGTAAGCCTCACTAATAACCTTGTTTTTATTGAATGTAGCAATCCTAGGTCTACTTAGTTCAGAGAATCACTCTTTGACTACCTGTCTTTATCGAAGTCTTAACCTTTCTAGCTCAGTAAACATTTGTCTTGATGGCTTTCACTAAGAGTTGTACATGTGAACAGGGTTGCATGTTCTTATGACATGAAGCAAAATAGGATGCAGTGGTTGGTAGCTCTGCTTATTGCTGGAATCCAGACTCTACATTTTTATCTTCATAGCTGTTTTGGGGACACTTTTAATTTTTAATTTCTATGTGCCTCAAATTTTTCATTTTGAAATAGGAATAATCGCAGCAACTATTTCCTGGGGTTGTTGTAAGTAAAAGACAAGTTAGCACATGTAAAGTGTTTAGAGGAGTGATGAATACATGCCGTGATACAATTATCAAGTTTTACGTATGGCTTATAGAGTTGCCTGTTACTTTATTAGTAACTCTGTAAGGCAGCATTTATGTATGCTATAAAACTCATTAAAATTTAGTGAATACACGTTATCACTTCCTTTAGAACTACTAATTAAACCTTAAATATATTTCCATATAAAAATTCTATACAAAGCA
>NW_012148875.1:766667-769065 GCF_000956105.1 Propithecus coquereli | reverse complement strand
AGCAGCCATCAGGGAGAACTCCAGGTTCAGACTGACGTGGCTCTCTACTCCCCTAGCATTCTCTAGAACTTTAAAAATAAAATCTGCATTGCTGTTGGCCTTGTTTCACCTATAAATGTGTGTGTTTGTGGTGTAGGGGTATATTTTTCCCCAAAATACATGTGAGAAAGATATTTGTAAAAATTCTGTGGTAGCGTATCATAGGAAAGCACAGATTCTAAAGAACCCTGGATATGCTCTGATGTTTGAGAAATCAGTTTCATTGAGTTACAATGTATTTATAATAAAATTTACCCATGTTAAGCATACAGTTGATGGGTTTTGACAAGTGTGTATAGTCATGTAACAATAAGCACAATGAAGTTATAAAAATTCTCCATCACCCCATCAAGTTCTCTAGTCCTCCTTTGAAGTCCCTTCTCTGCCCCCAGCTCCTGGCAACCACGGATCTGCTTTCTATCCCTACAGTGTTGCCTTTTCTAGAATGTCATATATATGGATCCATGTAGTATAGAAGCTTTGGTTTCTGGCTTCTATCACTTCACATCTTGCTTTCCAGGTTGGTCCATGTTGTTTCACATGTCGGTAGTTCCTTCTCACTGCTGAGTGGAATTTCCTTGCACAGATATATCCCACTGTGCAATCCATTCACCAGTAGATGGACATTTGGACTGTGCCCAATGTTTGGCTGTTAGGAATAAGGCTACTATTAACATCTGTGTGCAGGACTTCATGTGGATATAGCATGCTTTGCTTTTAAACCTGGACTTTATTAGGTTTTTTCCAGACATCACCTGTCACTTGGTGAGTAGAGGTTCCTGAAATTAGTTTCCAGGACTAATGGTTTGGCTGTTCAAGTCAGAATCTGAAACTAGAATATCCACTCATTGTTATGGGCTGGCTTGTGACCCCCACAATTCCTATGTTAAAGTCCTAACCCCAAGTCCCACAGAATGTGGCTGTGTTTGGAGACAGGGCCTTTGAGGTCATATGGGTAGGCTCTAATCCAATATAGCAGGTGTCTTTAAAAGAAGAGGAGATCAAGGCACAAGCAGTACAGACCACAGGCCGAAGGACGACCGTATGAGGGCACAGGAGGAGGCACCCACCCATGACTGAAGGAGAGGGGCCTTAAATGGAGCCAGCCCTGCGGACACCTTGATCCTGGACTTCCGGCCTCCAGGACTGTGAGAAAATGAAGGCCTGTTGTGTTAGCCAGCTGTTCCGTGGTAGTTTGCTTTGGCAGCCTGGCATACTCATGCACTCACTCATTTATTCTGTCAATTAAACAGTCGTGTCCAGCAAACCTGCTCTGTGCTCCATGCTGCTCCAGGCCTGGGGCGTAGACAACACCCGTCCCCCAGAGCTTAAATCCCGGTAGCTGAAAACAAACAATGAAAGGAAACAAACTAAAACCAAATGCAACAGGACAATATTAGGTACCATTAAAAGCTATGATAGAAAAAAGCAGGAAAATGCGGTAGCAAGTGATGGGGGGGCTACTGCAGACAGGCGTTCAGGAGGCCTCAGGAGGATGCTCGCGCGCAGAGCTACTGGCATCAGCAGCCGCCTTGAGGTGGTCTCGGGGAGAGGACTCCAGGCAGCGAGGGCCGCAAGTGCCAAATACCGTGGGGACACCTGTGAAATTATCCTTCATGGGATGTCTGGTTTGCGTCAAGCACCGTGCGCCGCGCTCTTGACACGCGTCTCTCGTTCTGGTCACAAGTCTTGCCACGCAGGAGCCCGGGCTGTTGGGTGACATAGCCACCGCACACGCTCACACAAACCACACGGTGAACAAAGGCTTTTCAACAGATGCTAGACTAGGGTGGTATTAAGGGAAATAATTTCCAGATCTTACGTTCATTTTTTTTTGTTTTTCCCAAAATTGATCTTCCTGAAAACATGCCTGAGATGAAAGAGCTGTCTCTCTTTCCTACCTTCCTTTCCTCCCCCCCGGGAAAGCACTTGTCTTCTCACCTATGAACCATTCTGTGTGCCTGACCCAAGGACTTAAAAACCTTGGGGTGGCCTCCAAGGGAGGACTTGAAATACCGTTGTTGGAACTGAGAGGGTTCATGACGCTGACGATTGGGTAAAAACGCTTTTGCAAGTCGGGTGGTTTACACTTCTTTGCTCTGAAGGACAAGCTGCTAGATAAACAATAGTGATTGTTGTTAATGATCAAAGACTATGAGACTTTAGCACATAATTCAAAAGGATTAAAGATAATTGAGTGACATTGTTATACCCAAACTCCCTCAGTTTCCATCTACTTATTTATGTGAACAAGGTTTTCAGAGATTCCATCTATAATAATGAAAAGTAAAAATAAAATGGATGCTGAGTCCTGTCTCATTCCAGCAGTGATATCCACGGATATATGACCCAACTGGAA
>NW_012148875.1:761348-763538 GCF_000956105.1 Propithecus coquereli | reverse complement strand
GCTACGTACACATGTATGGATGCTCAGGTTTTTAAGTATCCCCCAACTTTTATTTTTGGTGTAAAATGTGGACTAAATTAGAATTCTCAGTTCCTTTTTGTCCTTCTTGGCATTTCTTCAGGCTTATCAATCTGGCAACTCGAGTTGCTTTTTAGTGTTTAAAAATTGATTTCTACCATTTGTCTAATTATTTGCACTTCCCATTTATACTTCTCCCACGGCCATTTCTAAGATTCTGGAATATTCTTTGTGTTTCTAACTCTCTAATATGTTCCATATTTGGACATTTTGAACAGTTTACTGGGGAAAACTTTTTCTTAATATTTCAACTAATTCACTTTTCCGTTAAGTGCATATTACTTTTTAGCTTACTTAGTAATTTTTCGACAATCATATTTTAAAATTTCTGAGATGGAGGAGCCAAGATGGTGCACGAGAAAAGCCGCCAGTCAGAATGTCTCTGCAAAAAAGACGAATTTTGGAAGAAAGAGAGAAGAATAAGCTGGCAGAGAAACATAGATCGGGTGAGAGTCAGAAGGAGGGGTGCCTGAAACTACAGGAGACTCCACGGGAAGACGTTGTGGAGGAGAACTGGAAGGAGAAAGGTCCCGAGAGGCTTGGAGACCAGATACAAGGGTAGGTGGAGTGGTTAACTTCCCCCTCCCTTGTATCTCGGACTGCTGGTGGCTCCTGAGCGGCTGGAGAGACCTGCCGACACCAGCCCAGAGCTGGCTGCTGCCAGTGAGCAGTGGCCTCTTGCGGACTCAGCTCCGGGCTCCCAGCCCCCTTGGGGCACCTCCCTGGGTGCAGACCCGAGCCTATCGGCAGACACCATAGTGCTCTATTCTCTCCTTCCCCCTCCCTACCCATGGGTGCCCAGAGAGACAATTTAGCCCTTACACGGAGGCATCTCCAAGGAATGGGACCTTTCCTTTTTGGGCCCTACAGCAGACTGAGGGGTACTCAGACTGCGAGTTCCCTACCCGCCAGCCCTCCCAGGTGCTACTTGCCTGGGGACTCCAGGAGAGTGGGGCAAATCCCGAGGTGGCGTGAAATCGATCCAGGTTGGGCACCCTGTAGATGATTCAAGACCAACACCTCTCCCCCTGGCAGGGTCAGGGATTGATCTCCAGGGTCCAGGGGACAGGCCTGCAGACCAGACCCCATACACCCAGGTCACGATCGCACTGCCCTGGGGCACAGAAGAGAGATCTGTGAAAGAGCCTACTGAGGAGTCTGTGCCTTCAGGGGCAGATCAGCGTTCTTGACTGGCAACCCTCCTCCCAAAAGAGGGCTGTGCACCCAGCTCAGGCTGCGATCCTGGGTAGGGAACCTCCAGGCCCATGTCAAAGCCAGGGGAGATCCATCGGCCTGAGGTCCTGCTTGCTGGCAGAAGCCCGGGAGAGGCCACAGAGAGGGGGAGAGTGGAAGGGAGCAAGACCTGCTCCAGAGTCCGGGTCTTGGACAGCCCCAACCCCCAAGCCCAGACGTTCAGCTGAGTGGACCCATTTCAGCCCCTCCCAGCAGGTTTGCACAAAAACAAAGAGTAGACCTTTGACACTGCTAGCAGGAGTTGTGGAGGCTGAGGGCAGGTTTTCCCAGCCCAGCCCAGCCCCACCCAGATTCACTTCTCCCACTGAAGTGGAAATCCCAGGGGCCCACTCACCACCTGAGGCACAAGAGGTCCTCTCTAGAGGAATAAGAGCTAGCTACAGGACCCCAAAACAGCACTGCAGCTCGCTCCTCCCTGCAAGTGCCACCTACTGACAGAGAGGTCATCCTGCACACCCTTTTACTGCATCTACTGATCCATCATAAAGGGTGTGGTCAAATCTCACCCACAAACACCACCTATTGGCTCAGAGACTAAACAGGGGGTGTCATTATCCAAACGAAAATCTAAAGGCAAGAAGGAACAACTGATCCAGGTGGGAAGGAACCAGTGAAAGAACTCTGGAAGTATGAAGACTCAAACGGAAAGCACACCCCCAAAGAGGAACAATAGCTCCCCAGCAATGGACATTAACCAAATTCAGAACATTAAAATGACAGAAGAAGAATTTCAAACATGGATTGTAAGAAAACTGAATGATATGCAAGAAAAAATGGATAACCAACACAAAGAAATCACAAAAAAAATCCAGGACTTGGAAGAAAAATTCACTAAAGAAATTAAAATATTAAAGAAAA
>NW_012148875.1:759757-761298 GCF_000956105.1 Propithecus coquereli | reverse complement strand
ACTTGAGTACAAAGTTTATCTACCTTATTTTTCAAACAATTTTTTTGTTATAATTAAAGACATATTGTCCATAAGTGTTGTGAAGTCCTTTTATGAATATGAAAGAATGACGTAGGGTTTGTCTGTTTATTTGGAATGAAAGAAATGATCAAATCACCTAGTGAATGAACTACATTCCTTTTTCTTTTGAATAGCTGTTAGATTTTTAAAATCTTGTGCTAAAAAAAATGGTTAATTCTCTTGCTCAGCATGTACAGGAGTGAATAGAGGAGTTAGTGGGCAGAAGCTCAGATTTGCACCCTCTGCTGGGTTCCAATGCCAACACCTGGTGCCCTTCTCCAAGCCTTCCTCACTTTCTCATGGACCCGTCACACTGGGTCCTTTGCTCTTGGGTAACTTCCCCACCCCCAGTTTTTTCTTTTCAATGTTACAGGCTAAGTTGAGGGGTTAAAGATTGCTGTGTGTGCAGGTGCGCCACGTCAGCTAACCCACATTCTTGGCTCGTAGGCGAGGAGGTCTCATCATTTATGTAGCTTTATATGGCACAGATAGAATATTTGGACAGTCCAATGCTTGTTGCCTTGAACACTCATGGCCAGTGGAGCAAAGTCATTTGAAAATTTATGTTTTGTTGTTGAAATTTTTAAAAGGAAAATATTACGTAGCAATTATGATATTGTTCTGGAATGATTCATATCATTATGTCATATCTCTTTTGCCTAAAATACTAACAAGTACCTATCTGAGCATCTAACTGGAATGGGAAAGGAGGCAAGACAATCATTAATGCTATAAAATCTGGAAATTAATTAATTATTTTCTTAGGGTCTTATAGCTGGTTTGTGGTGGCTGAGGTCCTGACAGCAAAATATTGCCTACTTTTAGAAAACACTGCCTCGCGCCATGTCAATCAACATGTAACAATTGTGGTATTGTTTGGGTATGCTAGGAGTTTATTAGAACTAGTTTCCTTATTCACCAGAAAACATCATTGAGTAACTATGTCTAGGTATTATAACTAATACCTAGTTATTAGTTAATGGGTCCTCCTTTTTTAAATTTTTAATTACTAAATTAAAAGGGGGATATGCCCCTGTATCCCAGTGACAGTTAATCTAGTGCTAGCTAACAAATATTTTTACTTCAAATAATGTAAGAAAAGCCTAGATGATCTTTTATGTCTTCCTTTCCTAAAAGATATTCAAACTCATTTTGTTATTTCTTTCTAAGCAAATCAGATGTATTTGTTATAAGGCTATTTCCGTTGGTTTTTCATTTATTTTTATCTTGTAGGTTCTTTCTTTTAATTTATATCATTCCCTTTAATATGTGCAGTGCCATGTCCAATGAAAGACTATGGTTACTACATTTCCTAAAGTAGTGTAAGTTTTCAAAAGCTTAATATTTGGTATAGCATTATAAGCATTTACTGTGTAACAGGACCTATTGTTCCAAATTTCCTCTAATTTTCAAAGTCCTTTTGATTATCACCCTTTACATATTGGATATAAATTTAAATATTGAATGTTGACTCTTTCATA
>NW_012148875.1:746927-748373 GCF_000956105.1 Propithecus coquereli | reverse complement strand
ATAATATGCTGAAATAAAAAAAAAATTTCTGAGATCACATTTCTTTTTAATGTATGTACAATCTTATGTAATATCCTTGTCATTTACTATTTATGCTTATTAATTAGGTTGCTGTAAGTCAGTTTCTTTTTTGGTTAGTTTGGTGTATTTTGTTCCAGACACAATGTTTGCTCAAATGCTTGCCGATGTGTCTTTTTCTTTGAAAATTCTTGTCCATTAGGCCATTTGGTTTATAGGAGTAGGTCATGGGTGACTGTAAGTGCGGTGTCAAAGTGCTGTTTGAGGACTGTTGTGTGTATTAGCTCTCTGATGTCAGCATCTACCTCATTCTCTGGCTCGGGGAATCTCGCTTCCTGCTTCTGGGGGCCTAGGTGCTTCTTGACCATTGCTCAGTAAAGGGAAAAAACGTAGGGGCCAGTGGAGTCCAGGTACTTCTGTCGTACGTACCATATTAATTATTCCCCCAAACTATCCCAGAGCAGTTTTTATCTGTGTAGTCTTAGCTGTCAGTGCCTTGAAAATCACTTCCACCTCAATAGCATTTTTTTCTGATTGTCTTTGTGATTTCTTCCAAGCTGTTTTTTTCCACCTCAATTGCATTATTTGTCAGCTCAATATGCTTTCTTTCTTTTATAAATTCTGCAGGTCTTCTGCTATGGATTGAATGTTTGTGTCCCTCCAAAATTCATATATTGACACCCTAATCTCCAATGTGGTGCTGTTTGGAGGTGGGGCCTTTGGGAGGTAATTATGTTTTGAAGATGAGGATCTCAAGATGAGATTAGTGCCCTTATAAGAAGAGCATGAGAGAGCTTACTTCCCACCTGTTCTCTCTGTCATGTGGGATACAAGGAGAAGACAGCAGTCTGTGAACCAGGAAGCTGCCCTCGCCAGACCCCAGATCTGCCTGATCTTGGATTTTCTAGCCTCCAGAACTCTGAGAAATAAATATTTATTTAAGCCACCCAGTCTATAGTATTTTTGTTATAGAAGTCTGAACTAAGACACATCCTACTCTTTCTTGATTTTTTATTTTTTAAAAATTGACCTTTTCTGTCATTTCATGAGAAATAAGGTAGAAGTGGTTTGCTCAATCTGATTTCTTGGCTCATTTGTCTCTCTACTGAATTCTCAATAATACTCATGCATTGAGTTATGCATTATTTCTTCGTGGAATTGACTCATAGCAAAACCGGGTGCAGAACAAGTGTGTTGTTTTCCAGTTCCGTGCATTTCCTTCTACTCTGGAATCTCAAAGATCATTTATACTCAAATCTAAATGACTAATCAAAGATTAAGTATTTATTTCCTGGGAGAATTTACACTTTTTTAAAAAAAAAAAAATCCAAGTTATGTCCTAAAGCATTGCATGTTCTTACAAGCCTTTTGGGAAAGTTATTAATAGAAGCAAACAGAAAGGGCTGAGAGTTACCACATAGCACTGCC